>NW_027280728.1:0-95947 GCF_046629955.1 Centroberyx affinis
GTTTCCAATGCAAATCAACTAGTTTCAAGAATTTTGTAGAATCACACGTCATTTTCTTGATAGTCGTGCAGTGATGTGGTTTCAACATACTGACACTCATTTCTAGAATTCCAGAGTTAATTCATCCCATTGGCTGAATTTTTCTCTCGCTTTAAGAAAAATAAGAAGGCTGAATATGAGACTAAAATGACTTGTAAGTGTAAGGAAGTTCAGGCTTATATAACAGAAAAGAAAGAAAGAGTATCTTCTGCAGGGGTCAGTGTGGAAAGAAAGAAGGCATGTGCTTTCTCCCCACTGTTCCTGCAGGTTGGCTCTTGTTAGGGAACAGGGTGGGACAGGACAGGACAGGACAGGGACAGGGGCGTGCAGAGACGCTCCTCTAGCGCCACGTGATGCCATAACTCACGTGAAATACAGTTTGTTTGGATTATAATCTGGGTTTTTTTCCCTTGGGAGGAGGGGATGTCAGCCAGCATCATGACTGTGGAAGTGTTCAGTAGTGAGGTGACAGGAGAGACAACCTCCCACAAAGCCGGTTGGTTTGTTTGACAAAGAGATGGAACAGGAACATTTGTTTTCTAGTCCTGAGGGCTGTGACAGCAACAAACCTATTAGAATACATTGTGACTGCTCTGTCTTTGTTCTCATCTGTTAAAGCAATAGTAGGGCTGCAACTAACGATTATTTTCTATCTTCTATATGTCTATAAAATGTCAGAAAATGGTGAAAAATGTGGATCAGTGTTTCCCAAAGCCCAAGATGACGTCCTCAAATGTCTTGTTTTGTCCACAACCCAAAGATATTCAGTTTACTGTCATAGAGGAGGAAAGAAACCAGAAAATATTCACATTTAAGAAGCTGGAATCAGAGAATTTTGACTTATTTTTCTTAAAAAATTACTCAAACCGATTAATCGATTAGCAAAATAGTTGGTGATTAATTTAGTAGTTGACAACTAATCGATTAATCGTTGCAGCTCTAAGCAGTATTCCACTTAGTTTTAACATGGGGGTTATTCAGCACTTGACCACCATGAAAACCAGAATATAAACCAATCACCAAGAGCGGATGCAGCTGGACGAGTTTGTAGCGTTCGGATTTTCACTTTCCATTCATTTGAATGAGGCCACGAAAATAGACTGGAACCTGACATTGAACACATTTGTGGACAGAATCAACAACAGATCCTGCTTTTAAGACAATTAAGCAATCTTGGGTCCTTTGTCATTTTGATTGATTGATTGATTGATTGATTGATTTTATTTATGGATTAGCAGACAAAAAACAAAACAAAAAATCCAAAGGATAACATGTTAAAGTGAAAACACTTATTTCCAACACGGTCCCAAGATGTTAAAAGACAAAGAAAACACAAGGAAGCTCAAGACATTGAACATAAAAACTAAACAAACACAATCCTGAAAAAACATTTCTATTTTTGCTTTACACTAAAATTAGTTTTTAAAGAGTAGCTAAACCCCAAACCCAAATCTGTGTAAAGCCTGACATCTAATGGTAAAAAGCATGCTACGGAAATTGTCATCCGCTATTGGCTGATCTTTGGTGCCAGGTGATGTCACCACCTGTTGTACTCTATAGAAGGTTATCATTCGCTCCACAGTTGCAGAAAGGCATTCTGGGAAACGTAGGAAATCACTAGCTGAGGCAGCAAGTGGGCGAGGCAGGTTGAGGGAAAGTGGGTGCACCAAAAACGAAAATTACAACATTTAAGCCTGGTAGTATAGTCCTAACTAGTCCACCTGCTGTTTTTAGTAGTCCTATATCTGTTTCAATAGAGATAAAAGATGAACAGACTGTTTCAAATTTATTCAAATTCTGCAGATGGGAACTTCAGCTGCTGTGCCACAAAGGATGAACTTGTTGGTCCTGCAGAAAATCGATGTCCAGAACTGAAATATTGAGAGAAATAAGATGTTTTTCAGTTGTGCTAATTGTGTGTGTGTGTGTGTGTGTGCATTGCAGGTCACTGGCAGTGGGAACAAAGACTGGCTACAAGTTGTTTTCTCTGACCATGGTGGATAAGCTGGACTGCATCCATGAGAGTGGTCAGTATGGAACCCCAGTCCTGGTGCCAGCCCGTTTCCCCTGGCGCTGGCCTCAACATCCATGCACAGTGGATAAGCCTAGTTTCAAACCAAACATTTTCAAATCTTAATTTCAATTGGAAAAGCTGTTCACTTCATCATGCCTGTTTAATCTGTATCTGGGAAACTGGCCTGAACCTTTGTGGTTAATATCCTAGGTGTAATTCAGGTTAATCTGTTTCCATGAACCTTTGATTCCCTGTGATTGAGTCTCCCTGTTGCCATGAATAAACCAGTTAACAGAATATTCCCCCTCCCTCTTTGACTGAGCAGTAGTAGCTTACTGCTAATACAGGGGAAACAAACCATGATAGTAGAAGTACTGCATGCCGCCATGTTTTTTGCTGACATCAAATTGTACCCATAATGCTGTGCCAGTCTTGAGTTTGCGCAAACCCAAAGTGAAAGCAGTCAGATGTTTCCATGCCACAGTAACCAGTTTAATATGGAAGTAAGCCAGACATCTTAACCAGGTTTCTCACCATCAGAGTATGAGCTTACCGAGTTATTTTTAACCCAGTTATGATGTGAACATGTATCCACCCAAAAAAAAGATTGAGTAACCGGGCTAAAAAAAGGGAATTCTCTGTGTATGTAAACATAGCTGGTGATTTCATCTCACCACAGGGAGCACCAGGAAGTCTGCCTCCCCACATCACAGCGCTCCCTGGCTCATTTTGGGGGGGGTTTTTAGTGGTCAGATGCTCAGAAAAGGCCTAGCTTGCTGTAATTACACTGTGCTTATGGGTTTTGGCAGCATTGTCCCATGCCAAATAAGGAGCGACATCCCCCGACATGGACGTGTTTTTGTTCTGTTGTGTCGGTCCAGGGGCAAGTCTCTGGTCATGGTTTTACATTTAGGAGAATGGGAAGAAGACAAGAGTTTACATCAGTGGTAGATAAGTTGAGATAGTCTGATTTATGTAAAGCAGAGGAGCTGGGAAGAACACCTGTGTGTGCTAACCTGTACACACCTTTAGAAATCTATACATATTCCATCTGTCATGACAGGGTTATTATGTAATGGGGTTAGACTGGTATATGGTGCCAGATATCAGCCAGTCAGTGTGGTCCACCTCTGATATGATGGATATGATTTAGTTTTATTGATTATGTATTGTAGAATTGATCAGTACTAGACTGGTTGTCTATGGGAAGAACTTAACCTGAATTGATTCTAAAACACTGAATACATGGAATTATTAGAAATATTTTGTATGGAAAATGGTCAAATTTAAATACTTTGAGTATTAGCAAAAAATATCGGTATCAGCATCGGCCTTCAATAAAAAATATCGGTATGGCAGTTTCTAGTGCCCACTGTCCCTCTGTGCAGTGTTTGTTACTAGTTTTTTGTCGTTTTATGGCATAGCAGTTAACTGCTGTAACTGCCAAGTATTTTTGGCTGTAAAAATGTAAAAGTCAGATGCTACAGAGACTTTTTTCTTTCTTTATTTTGAGTTTATATAGGCGTAGGAAATATACAAAGTTTAATATCGTGATGCTGTCCTGCCAAAATGTCGCGATGTACGATATTATCGCTGTTCACTGTTTTTTTTTGCTTTTTTTCTTCTAAATTACATCAAATTTCTAGGCTATTAATAATAATAACTAGAAGGGCACTCGGAGAGCACAGACCTCCGCCAAGGTTCGTGCTATTATTGCTTGTTCGTGAGTCGGATCCGGATCCGCTCCAAAATTTAATGAGTTCTTCCTTGGCCCGTGCTACACCCTTCCACGAAATTTCATGAAAATCCGGCCAGTAGTTTTTCTGTAATCCTGTTAACAGACAAACAAACAGACAAACAGACAAACAAACAAACAAACGACACCGAAAACATAACCTCCTTGGCGGAGGTAATAACCTTAAACCCTTACAGTATATTCGATACAGTGGAAAGTATCACGACATTATGGAATATTGGCCCAAGCCTAGTTCTCATCCAACAGAATGTTAACATTTCTTCTACTTTTCAATCAAACAGTGTAGTAATCAAACAGTGTACAAATCAGAAACAGTTTAGTTTGGTTTGGTTTCGATTTAGGTTTAGATGTTGGTTTAGATGTAGGAGTGATGGACATTACATCCAACAGAAAGTTAACACTGTGATGAAGCCAGACAGGCTTATTTGATTTGGACTCGCAGTCAATAGTCCTTCACTTTATTTCTTGTATTATATGACACCGCAGATGTAGATATGCTCATCTTTTACAGCGTAGGTTGAACTACTTATTCTAAGTAACTTAAGTTAGCAAAACTAGATTTGTCTTGAGGCTAGCTCTGCTGTAGTTCAACTTCTTCCAATGCAATTCTCCATCACTGCCTCAGTGTCCGGCCCTCTCTTCCCCCCAGCAGAGACTCCAGACGTCTACATCGTGGAGCGTCTGTTCTCCAGCAGTCTGGTGGTGGTGGTGAGCACCGCCATGCCGCGTCGCATGAACGTCTACCACTTCAAGAAGGGCACCGAGATCTGCAACTACAGCTACTCCAACAACATCCTGGCCGTCAGGCTCAACAGACAGGTAGACCGACAATATTTCACACAAACACAACCCCCGGAATATTACAGGACGCTGACCCACGTTCATCCCATTTAGGAGGCAATTCGCACCGAGCCTCGTACTCACGTCTCTACCGATCACGCCAGACCCAGGACAGACCCTTAATCATCATGTTTGCTCATCTTATAATGGGAACACTCGTTTAAGGGTGCCTGGTACCCTCCTGGCCTTGTGACAGGTGGACACTGGCAAGGGCAGAGTGTACTGCAGTAGTCGAGTGCATAAAGAGCTGGTGGCAGCGGCAAAACCAACCCACCCATAACCATGACAGACGCAGCATCACTGCCACTGAATGTAGTTTAAAAGGTGCAGTAGGTAAGGTTTTTACTCCAAAACTCACTTTCTGGCCTCCATTTTGGAACAACTACTCCTCAACCATTGGAGTTTGAAGACACTCCTACATGTTGTGCCATAAAACAGCAACATCAGTTGTGAAATATCTATATGGCTGTCTTGTGACGCATTGACAACTCAAGAGATAAGGAAACGTACCTGGACCTTGAACGTTTAATTGACTCATTTGGTGCTTATTGGTCAGACAGTGGGTTTCTGTTCTGGTTGTTGGCTGGTTTTCACCGCTGAGTCAGACTCCAACCATTTGATGCGTCACCGCCCGACCGGGAACCCTCAAACGAGTGCGCCCAATGTCAACAAAAGCAGATGTGTTTACATTCAGTGAAGGGTTACAAAACCCTACTAAGGTGTTAAGACTCTGGCAAGAATTGGACTTTGTTGCAGCACAAAAATGTCCCCTCATTTAAGTTCTGCAATTCCTCATGTTCCTCAAGAAAGGAGGTTTTAAGGCAAGGAGTTCAGGTGCTTTCATACGAAAAAAGATCTCCAAACCGATATAGGTACATTGGTACATAGGTACATTGTTGTCAGAAAACTGATAGCTTTTATGCTTTGTTTGAAGTGAACAACAGCTCTATAGTCGGGGATAAAGAGCTGAACAACAGTGTTGCATTTCACTGTGTGTGTCTGACGTAAATGCTTTGTCATTTTAACAAGGAAAAACGGTGGCAGATGGAACTCTGTGACATATTTTCCAACAACAAGTGGGATTCCACTGATCTGATGCTGAATTGTGCAAACTGCATGACCTTTGATATAAATAACCTGACTGTCTAACCCGAGGGCTGCTGTCTCTTGCAGAGGCTTGTGGTGTGCCTTGAAGAGTCTGTTTATAATCCACAACATCAAAGACATGAAGCTGCTCAAGACTCTGCTCAACACACCGTCCAACCCCTCAGGTAGTAAATAACGGCGAACTCAGGAGACAGGAATTACAAGTATGGTTGGTTGACACACAGAGGCTTTCCATGGTGTAGTACAGTTGGTTTAGTTGATTTGAATAACTGGTAACACTTTACAATAAGGGTACATTAATTAAGGATTAGTTAATGCTTAATAAGCATTAACTAACCCTTAATTTAACAGTTAACTAATGTGTCTGGTAATCATTTACTAATGGTGTTCATGTTAACTAAGGTATTAATTTATACATTATTTAATAGTCATCTTTATAAACTATTAATAATGTATAAATTAATACCTTAGTTAACATGAACACCATTAGTAAATTACACATTAGTTAACTGTTAATTAAGAGTAAGTTAATGCTTATTAAGCATTAACTAACCCTTATTAAGCATTAACTAACCCTTAACTTAGTGACCCTTATTGTAAAGTGTTACCGAATAACTTTATAAATACAGCTTAGTAAATGTTGAAATATTAAAAAATATTATTTTGAGCTTCTTTTACATTAATTGAATCTTGGACTCTGGTTTCCATGAGATTTTAAAGTTAAAAATAACTTGTTAGTCCCGCCCTCCTCCCCTCAATTGGTCAAGTTCATGTTGATGAGCTGTCTGATGAAGCACCGCTAGCTTGCTACAGAAAACCTAGCTAAGAAGCTAGCATCCTAGCTGTCTAGCAGCATATATGCAGCTCTTCATCACTTCTTAACCCTTTCATCTACTTCAGAAGGGGCCAGAGTGGAAATTGTGTTGTTCACTGTGTTTTTGAATGAGTCTTGTCTGCTGCACACGTAGCTTTGCTGTTCTTTCTTTTCTTACCACTTTTCCTCCATTGTTGTTTCCAGTGTTGCTTTGAAGTCCCTGCTCTGTAGCTGTTAGCCTCACCTTGATAGCTACAGTGGCCGAGACGTGTCGAATGAACTGCATATCCAAAACGCTTTGCAAATTCGAAAAACACAAGCGCATTAACGGAAAACACAAATGCAAAAGCCACAACACAAATGCAAACGCCACAACATAACAACGGAAGTGAGCAACAACGGATGTTGACAATGAAACGGGCCGACTACTATTGCCGGGCGGACTAGCCTGCACATGTGGAAGAAGTAAGTTCTTGCCCATTTGAGAAGTAAGTGAAACGTTGTTCGCTAGCTAACTATGATTACTATCGCTATGTGATTGTCACAAATGAGCAATATTGTTCAATGTCTTTATATTTCCACATGTGCAGGCAATAATAGTCCGCCGGCAATAATAGTCGGCCCGTTTCATTGTCAACATCCGTTGTTGCTCACTTCCGTTGTTATGTTGTGGCTTTTTGCGTTTGTGTTGTGGCTTTTGCATTTGTATTGTGATTTTTGCATTTGTGTTTTCCGTTAACGCGCTTGTGTTTTTCGAATTTGCAAAGCGTTTTGGATATGCAGTTCGTTTGACACGTCTCGGCCTCCGTACATAGCCACAACCAGCTCACAGCTGGCCACACCCAAATGACACGCACAAATGGTGTACACCTCAAAATGTCCCAACATCATTGAAAAGCTAATTTCAGGCAAACGATGGGGATTTAGGCATGAACACAGACTGATGTACGCTATTTCTGTATTGTTATTTAAATGTGAAAAAAGGTTTGGTGCACTGCTGTCTTTTGTGCTGCGATGGTTAGTAACAATATTTTGTGACTGTATAGATAAACCTCTATTCATGAGGTTAAAGATGGCCAAATGGACTTGTTCTCCTTGCTCCTCTTATCTTATCTCCTCTCCTTTTCCAGGTCTATGTGCTCTTTCTATCAGTCATTCCAACTCCTATCTGGCTTACCCTGGCAGTGCCACCATCGGAGAGATTATAGTGTACGATGCCAACAACTTGGTAAGGCCGGGGCCGCAGCGATATGTCTTGATAGTATAGATGTTATAGGCCTGGGAATCAGCAGGCATCTAACAATTTACTTTAGTTCTATGATTTTGGACCCATACCTTTAGTACTTGGACCCACAGAGAATGTTGACTCCAGAGTCTGCTGTCGGTTGAAAGCGTTGCTGCTGCTTTCCCGGCTGTGACTATAAATGCGTCAGTTGGTTGCTATGTTGTTTTCAAAGACTGGCTTCTTTAGAGATATTTTGACTAACCCCATTTGGACTCATTGTTAGCAGCAAGAGACCTAGCAACAGAGCTCACCGTTTTTAACCGACAGCTGACTCTGGAGCCAGTATTGTCTGCGGGTCCAAGTATAACAGATATGCAAAAGACAAATTATATATAGGACCAAAATCGCTGAACTTATCCTTTAAGCTTTTATCTGATTTGAGGTAAGAAGGAACTTCGTAAGAGCCACACAGCATACAAGGTCCGCCACACAAAGCTAATAGTATGACTGTGAGTAAGATAGAATATGTGATACCAGGAAAAAGTGTACCCGGTAATGTACCCGGTAATGCATTAGCATAAAAACCTTGTTCACAATGGTGCAGAAATTTTTGGGAGTGAGTTAGGCTATCAGTTCTGTTATTCTCTTTGTACACATTGGTGTACGTTTCTCAGTTTGTTCCAGGATGTGTTGGTTGCTCACAACAAGCTATTGTTTTTCCTCCATTGCTAGGTGAAACTGTACTCATGTTCAGACTATGTCCAAAAGTACTTGAACTTTGTGTGGCTCTTATCAAGTGTCTTCTTACCGGGAACGGTAACGGGAACTAGCCAAATAGCATAGCAAGTTTTGGCTAACGGGGTGAACACGGTGCCCTCGCTTCACTCTGTCACCACTCCGTTTTTTGAGATTATGCCATTTGACTGTCACATGTTTTAACTTGCACAAGATGCAAGTGAAAATATCACATGAAAAATCCAGGAAATTGGTTTAAGGAAATACATTTTTCATTTTTGTGCCTCAACGTAGAATCACAAAAGGTGTAATCATTGTTTTAGCATGCATCAGCATTTCTCCCACCCTTACAATGATATGCTATGTAATTTACAGACACTGTAATTACTTTCTTTCTTTCTTTCTTTCTTTCTTTCTTTCTTTCTTTCTTTCTTTCTTTCTTTCTTTCTTTCTTTCTTTCTTTCTTTCTGTCTTTTTTGAGAGTGCAACAACATTTTTGCAATACTGGGGAAATTTGACAAAAACCTAGCTAGTTTTAGTGACACAGTGGTGTTGGGTCTGTGGGATAAAGCTCTTTCTCTCCTTCTCTCTCCATCCTCCCCCTCTCTCTCTCTCTCTCTCTCTCTCTCTGTCTCTCTCTCTCTCTTTCTCTCTCGGCCATCTCAGAGCACGGTGACGATGATTCCGGCTCATGACAGTCCTCTGGCAGCTCTCACCTTCAACGCGTCGGGCACCAAACTCGCCAGCGCCTCCGAGAGGGTATGACGGACCAGTGAATGTACTGCCACCTCTATGGGATCTCATGTGCAGACCCCCAACTGCACATGAGATCCCATGGACCCCCATTTGATAGGATTTAATCAGAAATACGCCACATGAGAAGTTGTTTTTGATTTAGTGTTGAATTGTAGAACTGTCTATACTGAACCTGAAAACCTAGGATTGCAATAGTCATTCTTCTATTCTGTATTTACATATATGCTAGGGATGGGACGATACGCGTATCACACGATATGATTCGATACGCAATATGGGGTTCACAATTCAGTACAACTACGATACAATATAAAAGTTCAATGCCAACAAAGTCTGACTGTGCAGAATTCTGTTTATTTCTGAGACACAAATCTTTCTAGTGATGGCATTGGCTTGCTAGAATGTAAACAACAATTTAAAAATGTCATTACAAAGTGACAATAATACAGTTTCGATCAAGCTTGTGGAATCGTGATGGGCAAGTCATCTCATTTGTGATTACTACAGCAGAATAAAATGTAGCTAACATCGCGATTCATATTTCTGCCCCACAATACGTATCGTCACATTTTTGTATCGCGTTATACTGAATTTCGATACATTGTCCCATTCCTAGTATATGCACAAAAAATGGTCCCCCCTCAGCAAATCCCCCACTCGTATTTTTTCTTTTTATCATTATGTTTTTGGGTTGTCCGTCCATCCGTCCCATTATCGTGAACGCGATATCTCAGGAACGCCTTGAGGGAATTTCTTCAAATTTGGCACAAACGTCCACTTGGACTCAAGGATGAACTGATTACATTTTGGTGGTCAAAGGTCAAAGGTCAAGGTCAATGTGACCTCACGTCCGTCCCATTCTCCTGAACGCGATATCTCAGAAACGCCTTGAGGGAATTTCTTCAAATTTGGCACGAACGTCCACTTGGATAAAGGATGAACTGATTTGATTTTGGTGGTCAAAGGTCAAGGTCACTGTGACCTCACAAAAGACATTTTTTGGCCATAACTCAAGAATTCATACGCTAATTATGACAAAATTTCACACAAATATCTAATAGGATAAAATGATGAAGTGATGACATTTTATATCTAAGAGTTCAAAGGTCAACTTCACTGTGACATCATAATGTTTTGCTTACCACTGTAGCTGAGAAAACGATCTTGGGTCATTCTACAAAAACGGTGGAAGTGCTGACACTTACTTTTGCAGACACCAAAATCCTTTAAGTTGACCTAATAATCACATTAATTATATATGTTCAATAAATGAAGACTGTCCTTGCAATGATAAAACAAAGTTTATCGGCGGAGGCATGCAACCGCGAGGCGGTTATTTACAATTACAATTACAATTTCACATTTGGCAGACGCTTTTATCCAAAGCGACTTACACATGAGATTTTCATACAACACAAGCAAGGTTCTAGATAGGAGAGAACAACGAGAGTAAGTGCTATAAAGCTAAGTTCTGGTCCAACAGGACATAGGTGCTACAAGGCAGTGCTACAAGGCAGTGCTATGAGGCAATGCATAGAGTGCATAGAGGCAATTTTTTTTTTTTTTTTGTTTGGTTACCCGGGCCATTAGGTGAGAAGGTATTCGCTAAATATTTCTAGATATTTCTAGTTCTTTTTTCATTGTTAAGTCCTGGACCCCAATTTGAGAACTACTGCTATAGGAATGTCACCTCCCCCGCATGTTGCTGAAGCATGGTGGAAGCTGCTGTAACCTCTCCCTCGCTGTCTTTCTCTAGGGAACCGTCATCCGAGTGTTTTCCGTTCCCGAGGGCCTGCGCCTGTTTGAGTTCCGCCGGGGAATGAAGAGGTCAGAGTTCACATCCGATCTCGACTGTATAATATAAGACATACAATGTAATGTACAGTATATGAGCACATGCATCGATACGAGTGTGCTCATAGTTGTGCAGACACACGGGCATGCATGTGCTTATGCCTGGAATGCAGACTTCATTATATGCCGATGACTTATGATTTATGGTTGTAGAACGGGAGATGATTTTTATTGGTGCAGAGTAGACTGATGAGGTCGGAGGGTTGAAGTCAGCACTTATGGTGGAAGTTCATTATCCAGTTTAAATTATTTATTATTCTCATGGGTGTGTGTGTGTGTGTGTGTGTGTGTGTGTGTGTGTGTGTGTGTGTGTCCGCAGGTACGTCAGCATCAGCTCCTTGTCCTTCAGCCCCGACGGCCAGTTCCTCTGTGCTTCCAGCAACACAGAGACAGTGCACATCTTTAAACTTGAGCAACTGGGACCAAGGTGCACACACACACACACACACACACAACACACTAACATTTTGACCAGATTTCCCAGTATTAAAGTACTCAATTATATTACATTATTAAATTATCATTATTAGTACTAGTAGTTTTTCTGCTAGTTTATTATTCCCTTCCTCATCTTTGCAATTCCCTGTGAGATGGTACATAATAGAGACATGAATTTTGGCACTATAGATAATAGTGGTGACACTACACAACCAGATGGTGGTGCTATAAAACATTTTTTAGCTTCCAAAAGAACTGTAAGTCACAAGTCACACAAGTCTTGGTACAAATACTCAGCTCTACAAAAACATTGGTCATGGCTCTAAGCTGTTCTCCTGTCTGTGCAGTGGAGAGGACGAGGCTGCCACCTGGACGGCCTACATGGGGAAGATGTTTTCCGCAGCCAGCAGCTACCTCCCCGCTCAGGTATCCGGCATGATGAGCCAGGACCGGGCCTTCGCCACCGTTCACCTCCTAGCGTCGGGCCAGAGGAACGTCTGCACCCTGGCTGTGTGAGCTTCTCAAACGGCCTTTTTGGAGTCAGGCCCACTCATGTCATTCTGTGTGTGTGTGTGTGTGTGTGTGTGTGTTTGAGGTGAAGGCAATTTTCTTTGCCCCTCATCCCTGCTATATCTAACAATTTGAAAAGCACCAAATATTGGACTGTAGGATAAAAACTGTTAAGCTATTATGGAGGAGTGACAAAGTGTCAAAGTGTGGATGGAACACTTCCTTGTTCCTCTCACTATAGGGATGGGCTTAAAGGGCCTATCCTATTTATCACTCACCATGTCCACTATTATAACATTTTTACATCAGAGTTTGTCTCTGAGAAATCAGCACCAGCCTCCTGTTAGCATTTGTTAGCAATCCTAGTGCAAGTCAATAGGGTATTCAATTTCAATTTAACTTTATTTCAGACACATAGGTCCATATCAGCAAAGAAAGAGAAATATAAAAAAAAAAGTACAATACGAGGACAAAACAGTACAGAAATATGTACGAGATCATGGCAGTTCAGAAGTCCACAAGTGATTAAAACACATACAGACATTTGTTCCAATGTTTCAAAAAACAAGAGGAATACCTTGTGTCACCTTGTGTAGGCTCAGTTAAAGCCATTATGATTACATTTTTTGAATGAATTAGCCGACACATAAATTTATACATGAAATTCCTCAACACAGCATGGAAGGTGGGAACATTGCTAGTCACAAACATTATGACTTGCACTTGTCCATCTTGGGAGCTTAAGCAAGATTCTGAATGCATCATTAAATGCCACCTGAAGCTTTCTCATTTTTGCTTTACTATAACTGCACCACAGGTGGGCTGTATAGAGTGGAGTACAGTAGGCTTTAAACAGAGAACACCACATTTAGCGCTTGGTCTGCCATAAAGAATGTAGGAAAATTTAGCTTCTGATCCTCTTTGGTTTTAGCAATCATGACAACACCCTTTTTAGAGTTAAATTGAATGTCATACTGCACACCATAACTATAAGGAGACAGGACGACTAAGTCATCAGCGTACACCAGATGGTTAATAAGACTATTCCCCACTATACATCCAGTCTTACACTCTTTTAGCTTTTTAGAAAGATCATCCATATAAAGGTTGAAAAGAACAGGTGACAGTATTCCACCTTGGTCACTAGGAAAGGTGCAGATATCCTCTTACCCCATCTAGCTTGCATGGTTTGATGCGAATACCAAAAATGCAAGATCCTTATCAAATATGGTGGGACCCCTCACTCTTGTAGTTTAACAATTTACCAATTTATGATTAATTCGTTCAAATGCTTTGGACGCATCAAGGAAACACATAAATATTGTAGTGTTATGTCTTCTATACTTACTAACAACTTCCTTCAGTGCATATATACACAAATCTGTGTAATCTCTCTATGAAACCATTGCTTTCAAAGTCCCATTCAAGTGCTTTAGGACAGCTCTATTGCTACAGCTATGGAAGTATATGGAAGGGCTTACAAGTTATTTTAAGAGGTATGGTTTCATACTCATACATTGACTTGTGCCAGCATTGCTAACAAATGATACAAGGAGGTGGTTGTCGATTTCACAGAAACGCAAGCTCTAATGTAGAGGCCTTGATTAGTGATTAATTGGGTATAGGCTTATAAAATTGCTGAACCCTCCCTTTAAAGGAATGACTCGATCGTTTCGAAACAACTGAAATGGAAACCCAAACCCATTGTTTCAGGATCCAGAAGCTTCCCCGGCTGCTGGTGGCCTCGGCCGACGGCCAGCTCTTCATCTACAACGTGGATCCACAGGACGGGGGCGAGTGCATGCTGGCTCACAAACACAGGTGAGGCTTCCATATGATGTCAGAGGTGGTTGTTTTGAATCCAGACGATCTGTCTTTATATCTTTCCAGCCGTGCACACGCTTTTCCAGCTGTAAATGAATGTAGGGTAAACATGGAAAGTATGGGGAAGAACGTGTAAGGCACTCTGTGTGTCTTTTACTCAAATGTTCTCCTCTTCCTCTATCAGGCTGTTTGGCGTTGATGAGGACCGGGGTGAAGGGGCGGAGCCTGAGGGGTCAGAGGTCACAGGGCCCGCACACACTTGTCCGTCCTACGCTGCGACCGTTGCCTTACCAGCCACTGGGCCAGTCACTGCAACGCTCACCGGTGCGTACTAACTAACATTTCTCTGTATATGATGTGTGATGGTGTGTTTGTGTGTGTGTGTGTGTGTGTGTGTGTGTGTACCAAGTGTTAAAAAAACCCCAACTCCTCTGCTGTTCTCCATCTACATAGAAATGATTGAGAATTAATGGTTTTGGAACATGTTGGGAGTGATTTTTCCATCATCTGCCGCTGCCAGAAACTCTGAAAGCTTTAGCTCCGTTTGCTCTGGAAGACATGGAAGCCTGTTTCCACCACCTGTAAAAAGAATTCCAGCACAAAACTTTTTTTTTTCCATCATCAAGTGAGTCATTATTTCTCATAAATATGACTTAGTATCTCATAATTATGAGATAGTATCTCATAAATATGACTTAGTATCTCATAATTATGACTTAGCATCTCATAATTATGACTTAGCATCCCATAAATATAATTTAGCATTTCATAATTATGAGATATCTCATAAATATGACTTAGTATCTCATAATTATAAGATAGTATCTCATAAATATAACTTAGCATCTCATAACTATAAGATAATATCTCATAAATATGACTTAGCATCTCATAATTATGACTTAGCATCTCATAATTATGAGATAGTATCTCATAAATATGACTTAGTATCTCATAATTATGAGATAGCATCTCATAACTATGACTTAACATCTCATAAATATGACTTAGTATCTCATAACTATGAGATAATATCTCATAAATATGACTTAGCATATCTCATAAATATGACTTAACATCTCATAAATCTGACTTAGTATCTCATAAATATGACTTATCATTTCATAATTATGATAGTATCTCATTAATTATGAGATAGTATCTCATAATTATGACTTAGCATCTCATTAATTATGAGATAGTATCTCATAAATATGGCTTAGCATCTCATAATTAGGACTTAGCATCTCATAATTATGAGATACTAAGTGATAATATTGAGAAAAAAATCTCACTTGATGATGAAAAAAAAAAATGTGCCAGATCTTTTTGTAACAGGTGGCGGAAACGGGCTTCCATAGGAAGAACAGCGCCCTCCTCCTGTTTTGTGCCATAAAGCAATCCAGTAGTTTTCCCTCCAAATCTGACCTGGTGGCTCACAGTGGAAAATGCAGTGTAGAGGCCAGTAGAGGCTGCCAATCTTCTTGGTGATGGTCTCATTTACTGACGGTAATCATACTAATGTCTGTTCTCACCAGGCTACTCTGAAGATGGCGGGGCAAAGAAAGGCGAAGTCATCCCGGAGCACGAGTTTGCTGCTGGACCCGTCTGTCTGGACGATGAGAACGAGTTTCCTCCTGTGAGCATCCAGAAGTGCTAACTCTGTCAGCTTAGCTAGCTCTCCTAGGTGTCCAGCTACAGTACGACGTATATGCCAGACAAAGCATTCATGTAAATGTAGAGACTGAGATACTAGCTAACTCTGGCACAGATGCTGAACTGATCAACCAGTGGCTTGAGGGCTTAGTTCAGTTGCCAATCTCAGTCTGACTGCCAAATAGCGGCATCATGTACTAGGACTTAACTGGATTGAGCAAAAAGTTGATGGAACAAAATCCAAATTTTCATGATTAATTGATGAGTTATTGGCAGCAGAAATATGTTTTCCCAGCTTCACATTTAGCTTCAACACTTTTTCATAAGTGCTGGTGGGTAAACAGTCTGCAAAGACTAGCCTGCTGGCCAGTATTTACTCCGATGCTGACTGAACCTTGCAGTGAAGTTAGATTCTAACTCTGAGGTTGCAAATGGTTTCAATCCGTGAATATCGGTATTACTTTGAATTCCTCTGGAATATGTTTACAAATGGTACCTGTTTAGTAAAAAGTGGCGATTGGCAAAGCGCCAGATTGCTTTGTCGTGTTTTTGGTCAAGAAAAAAGTTAGTACTCTCTAGTGTAGACTCTGGAGGGAGCAAAGAGAGTTGTGATGATACTTTGACATTTTGCTGAATTCTTGAGGAATGAAACCAGGCATCATCTTGATTCTTTTGTTTCACTCCAACTATCAAACAAAATGAACATATCTTTATAGGACCAAATTGAGCAAAACTATAAAATATGTTATGTCCTCTCTCAAGAAAGTAGTTTTGAATCATGCAATGCTTTTAAGTAGTCCATTGAGTTTGTAGGGTAAACTCTGCTTTAGATCTCCTCAGATCTGGGACCAGGTCCTGTATGTATGAAGATCAGAGTGAAAATTTGTTCTTAACTGAAAGTGACACAAATAGGTAAGGAATTTAGGTATGAAGTTTTATACATACAGGCCCAGATAACGTATCAAAACCTTAAGTCAGGAGGATTCAATATTGTACATTAACAACAACCAAAGAAACACAATGCACACAGATTGATCAATCTCTTTACTCTAACTGAGCCCTTTGTAAAATGCATAAATTGACTTAAAATGCTCAATACTCATGAAATCTCATGAATGCCATTCCCTGGGATAGGTGCAGGTAGATGAATTCAGGTGAAAATCCATGTGTTGAACAGTCTATTTGTGCACCTCTCTGTCTTGTCTGTCCAACTAACTTGTCAATGTCCTGTTGATACACAGGTTCTTCAAGTATTTTGCCTCAGAGTCGGTACATCATATCCCATTAACAATAAACCAGAGAAAGTCTTATTTCAAACCTCTCTGAAGACATCAGGAATATAGAACAATTAGCCAGGATATGGAGGCATATGGTAAATGTGAGGGACATGTGTACAATTAGAAGTGTGGTGGTGAATGTACACATTTCCCAAGGTTACCCCATTTATTGTTGGTTTTCGTGCGTCCGCATAAGCTGAGGCACTACGATCATATTTGGAATACTCTGGGATATCATTGTTATTCTGCTTATATCTACAGGGATATTAGTAAGTGTACTTTGAAGACGCTTATCCGGAATAAGACTTAACCAGGATATGAGCCATTATCAGGAATACCTGATAAAGTGTGCATGTACACACTCTTGACAACACACTTGAGAAGCTGGGGCCGGATTCACCAATGTGTTCTTAAGATAGATCTTAAGAAATGACATGAGAGGAAATTTGAGGAAGTTCTTAAGAAGGCTCTTAAGTGCAATTCTCATTTCTTACGAATTTCTTTAATTTTGCTACTTAAGAACTTCTCAAAATAGGGCCTGAATTAATTCTGGGTAATAAACTTTAGGCTTACTGCCATTGAGGCTAGGAGACAAGGCTAGGAGGCAATCCAAAGTGTTTCCATCTACAAAACAATTGGGGAAAAACCTATTTAGGGCAACTAAGGCAAAGATTTAAACATTGGTTGCTGTTGGTAACTGTAAAATTTGCAGCTTATTTTCAACAGACATGAGACAGAGGCCTACCTGGCCCTACACCAAATAAAGCTTTACAATACATGTTAATCTTAATGTTAGGTGTAGGGGAACCTATGAAGACTTTGAACTATAACCTACTTGTCTAAAATGTGTTTAAATATATGATATTAGAGGCTTACCTTTTCACTGTAGGAGTTTTAAGACAGGTGAAGGGCTGCCTTAAAGTTAAGAAAAAAGAACAAATTTGAGAACTTTCATTTCAAGAATACCATTTATTTGTAAGTTTTTTCATAGGAAGAAACATAAGAAGAAAGTTAAGAAAATATGTAAGAACTGTTTTTGAGAATAGCATTTTTTCCTTTTTTTTTTCTTAAGACTAAAGTTAAGAAAAAAATGGCACTTGAGAAGATTTTTTTTCTAAAGAGGGTTTTGTGAATCCGGCCCCAGCTCCGTTACACGGCCTACGCAAGCAGTGCAAGGGGCATTTCTCATGTTCTCAAATAGCGAAATGTGTAGTCCAAATTTTGTAATGCCACGCTTACGCACGTTGCAGTGTCTTGCGTTTCAGGTGGAGGCGCTGAACACAAATACTGCTACAACCAACGAAGAAGTAGCGGTTTACCAACAACCATCATAGTAGCCAAAATATTGCAAATGCCTCTCTTCGTCTACGCTCCACATGGGCAAAATGAGCAAATGATATTCCCCATCTTGCATTCTCAACCTATTTAAAGGACGCACATACCATCTTTGTTTCCACTTTTTCTTCTAGCAGCGATTGGGAATGTATAAGGTGATCACGGCCTTAAAGGGATAGTTCAACCAAAAATGAAAATTCTGTCATCATCTACTCACCCTCATGCCAAATGAAACACAGGTGAAATTTGTTAGTCCATATAACACACAGGGAGGCTGCAGCACAACTTGGTAGCAGCCTTCTCCAAAACAACTGAAGTCAATGGGGACCTGTTCTTTAGAGTTCCAAAACAAAAACAGCCAAACAATCACACTGTGAATAGAAAGACCTATACACCATTATTTGTTGCAAATCAATCAGCTGTAGTTAAGATTTGCACTAAATGATGGTGTAAATATACTGTAGGTCTTTTTGGAACTCTGAAGAACTGGTCCCCACTGACTTCAGTTGTTTTGGAGAAGGCTGCTATGGAGTTGTGCTGGCAGCCTCCCTGTGTGTTATATGGACAAACTTCACCTGTGTTTCAACTGGCATGAGGGGGAGGAGATGATGACAGAATTTTTCATTTTTGGGTGAACTATTCCTTTAAAAGTAGACGTTGCGCTCCAGCAGGCCTAGCAGAAGAATGTAATTCTCCAGTGTTCAGGGTGGAAGGGAGGTATGGGGTCTGTTTGCCAAATCCCGTAGACAACACTAACGGGTCTGTTCATGTGTTTTGGTAGATTAATTGGTGCCGCGACGGGACTGGAGGTGGCCAGGCGCGGCGCTCGTGAGCGGGTAGAAGGACAGATGGACAAACAGACAGACAGGCGGACAGACAGGCGACGGGCGGAGAGAGAGAGAGAGAGAGGAGCCGCAGAGCCAGGACAAAAAAAAGAGAAAAAAAAATCTTTCAGGGTGCTAAGTTATTTTTTTCATTTCGAGAAAGAAATAACATTGATAATATTAAAAGGTGACTGTAGAAACAAAAAAAAAAAAAAAAAAAAAAAAAAAACTGACCAAGATTTAGCTGTCACTTGCTAATTTCAAAGAGATCACGATTGGGTCCTTATGTTACGCAATGATTGTGTTAAGGAGTGTTTTATGAAAATATGAGGTGCATGCCTGCGCAGAAATATAACCACAGTTTTTCATAGCTACATTACTTGACAGATATTTTATTAAGTTGCATTATGGTAGCAACGTCTTATTTTTTATTATGCTCATTAACGATATGGTAGTTGACCTCCAAGATAAAAGATTTTTTTTCATTTTTATTATGTATTCTGTATTGTATTTTACTGTATTGATACTTATTAAATGTTTACGTGTATGCCTCCTGAATATGATTCAGAAGGTGTGTATGTACTGTATGTATGTATGTATGTTTGTGCCTATTATCATTTGTAAAAGCGCAAAGTATTTTGCTAATTGCACAAGACCAAAAAAAGTCAAAAGAAACAAAGAAATAAACAAAGTAGATTGGAGTAGGAATGAACCTATGCAAAGCAAAGAATTTGTCTGGTTTTATTTTGCTGAATTTCTGAATTGATTGATATTGATGGGGAGGGTGTTACTTTTGTCTTGTGATCAGACATCTTTTCTCATCAAAACAAAATCATACCCTAACCCTAACCAAAATGAAATTCTGTTTTCGGGTATAGTCACTGGCAGAAGATCTTCTCCAGGAAAATGTAGGAAAGAATAAGAGATTTACTACATATTGGGCCACACACAAGAAATGAATTCCATATATCCAAGACTAATAAAAAAACCCCAACATAAACATGTCAAAATCAATCACATTAAAATCTTCGTTCATACCACTGGGTCACAGACTTTTAAAACTAAGATACGATAAACGATCCGATAAGATAAACGTTATTGTCCCAAAGGAAATTTTTCTGTGACACACCAGTGCTGCTGAATACATAATCAACAGACAATCACCAACAGACATCATACCAACAATGTCACATTTCCTCCCATAAATAGAATAAAATAAACTATTCAGGGCTTTGATGGACAATTTTGAATTTGAATTCACATTAATCAATTTCTTCATCTTTTCACGGGGCTTCATGTTTGATACCAAAATGCTCAGGAAATTGCCCTGAGTTTATTCGTGTTAATGTTACAACTGTCAATTATACTGTGTAGATCTGGGAGCCAAAATGATCATTAGTATTATTAATTTATGCATTATGTAATGAGCTCTTTCCCACTGTAACTCTAATGAACACGCATCAGTGAGTCTAACTTTGTCTCTGAGGCTTTGTCTCTAAGACTCACCATCACTACAAGTCAAATAGAGAACCTGCTTCATCTTGAACTGCTGCCTGACACACACACACACACACACACACACACACACACACACACCACTTCAGATCTCAGCTGGCAGTGGCGTATGTATAATCATCTTCCACTGGGCATCATTCATGCTTCACACAGTCATTCACTAGATGACACTTTATACAACACACCATACACTTTATTACAGCTCCCTGTAGTTAGTGACTCAGCGCTTTGCAAGTCTATATAAAGCCCTGACACTCCAGATAGTTCTACTATTGTTAAATGCTCACATGATTACCTATCCCTATATTGCTATTCATTCATTACAATTCAACTGTAGATCTATCTCTATTGTCATATTTACTTGACTTTTCCTGATTATTGAATTTGCCTTAGTTTAGTAATAAATACAGTATATACTCTTTCACATAAACTCATCTCCTGTGTCCACTGTGTGCATTTAAACTAAAGCAAACTCGGAATTCAGGCCTTCAGATGAGACCTGTTGATGCTTTTGATATCTGGTGCCTGGTAACTCTACATTGTATTGATATCAGTCACCAACAATAACTACTACTTGTTCTCCTAATGGCATTAACGCCACCCCCTCGAGAGCCAAGAGTAATACTCTCAATACAAATAGAAAAAGAGAGAACGGGAAAAGGGGAAATCTTGTCCTCACAGGACATGACAAATCCATAAGAGTGAAGTCCAAAAGAGTCTCCTAAACAGCAGTGAGCGGCCACTCCATCCAGTTAAAGCTGGACTCGCCAACGATGGCTGAACCTCTGCACCACCTCCACCTCCGAACACACGAAGAAGAAGACATTTACTTTACTGATGTCAATTCAATAAATCTTTATTGTCCCCGGAGGGCAATTCTGGTGCAGCATAAAAAACATGGGAGAAACATACTGTACATATGACAACAACAAAAACACTATACCATCAAGTAATAGCAAACGCAAACATCAAGTTAGCAAAGTGCAATGAGTATAAAAAAGAGCAAGTAGTAGAAAATGCAAAGAAAATAATAAAAGGTGGACTACAGTTGATGGTTGATGGCAGCAATTGCCTTAGGAATGACGGAGTCTGGAGCTCCTGAGCCTAGGGACCCTGTACCTCCGCCTAGAG
Organism: Centroberyx affinis; assembly: GCF_046629955.1. Classification (NCBI taxonomy): domain Eukaryota; kingdom Metazoa; phylum Chordata; class Actinopteri; order Beryciformes; family Berycidae; genus Centroberyx; species Centroberyx affinis. Next base: position 21,651 of record NW_027280728.1, read on the forward strand.
CAGTGGTTCCCAACCCAGTCCTCAAGGACCCCCTGTCCTGCAAGTTTTTATTCCATCTTTACTCTTGCACACCTGATCCCAATGGGGCCTACACACTTTCATGCTGCTCTGTTCAGGTAGATCTGTCTCTACCAATCAGCATTAAGACCTTAACTGGATCAGGTACGCAAGAGTAGAGCTGGAACCAATACTTGCAGGAAAAGGGGTCCTTGAGGACTGGGTTGGGAAACACTGGCCTAGAGGGCAGAAGGTGGAACTCCTGGTGCGAGGGGTGGGATGGGTCGTCCATGATGGAGGTGGCCTTTCTGACCAGGTGTCTGTTGTACAGAGTGGAGAGACTGAGCTGGGACACCCCTGTAATCTTAGAGTTCCGTGGTTTGTGGGTAATGAAGTCCTCCAAACTTACAAAAACGAGTTACGTGGTTTCTGGGTAATGAAGTCCTCCAAACTTCCAAAAACTCAAACGGTCATGAGCTTTTCCCTGGAGCGACTCGTTATATGCCTCCTCAGTCAAGAGTCACAAGAGGCGCGTTCTTTGTTGTGTGGGTGTTTACATGATGGAATAGCTTTTGTGGGGACAGCAGCTGGTGCTGGTACACACCACAGGGGTGACAGTCCACATTGGCATGCAGCTCAACGTCATCCAAAAACAACGCTGAGGAGTGGATAGCTTTCCATAAACAACAGCAACTTGAAGTATTGCCCTCTTAAGATCGTTCCTCATCCAAGGAGTCCACCTCACCAGGAACTACTTTTGACTTTTGACTTCATGCTTGCAGGAAGGTATACTGAAAAAGCCGCAGAATTTGAAATTTGTACATGTGAACCAAGACAAGGTAAAAAAAAAAAAAGGAATATGCTTACATACAAGATTACTAGGAATAAGTGGAGCTCAGACTACATTTTAAAACATGACAATGTAGCCTCTAGAGAGCTGTTCAAAGTGATAACGCAAAAACATGAAATTTAAATAAATTTAAATAGTTACTTCCTACTCATAAATAAGTAAATAAACTTCAACTTGTTGAGATGAAATGTTCAGTTGAAAGCTTTCTAGAACTTTTGCTGGTCTTGGAACAGGGAAGGACGATTGGTCGACTTGAGATCCTCTTGGACCTTCATAGAGCTTTGCTTCAGGTTGAAAAGCTCCGTAATTCTTTTCAGCATCATGGAGATGCTTGTTCAGAAAGTTTCGTGGCATGAAAAACAATGTAATGAAGAGTGATCAAATCTGATAAAAAAGGCAAAAAGGAAAGATGCAAATTTGTTATATATATACAGTATATGAAAACAACAGCAGAAGGCAAACACAAGAAGAAGAAGATCCATAAAATGACAAGTGAGAATATATTATAATACCCTTAATGCAAGAAATGGAATCATACAGGAAGCAATTGTGGTAATGAGTGGGAGGAAGGAAGTGTGTGTGTGTGTGTGTGTGTGTTTTAGGGCATGTGGCTTTGTTTAGTGAACATTTAAATAGATTTTGACCCTGAGAACCTGCTGCTTTGGAGCACTTAGAGGATTTTACTTTGATTGTATTTCGATTTGACACATTTATTTTTTATCTTCTTCTTTCTTTGATGTGATTTAGACTGTATTCTGACTTCTACAACTTTTGTGTTTGTCATGATGCTGCTTTCTTAGCCGGGTCTCCCTTGAAAATTTAGGATTTAGGATTTTATTAGGATCCCCATTAGCTGATGCAGAACATCAGACACTCTTCCTGGGGTCCACACAGAACATAAAAGCATGACAATAGATAAGACATTTACAGACAAAACAACCAAATTATATTAAAATCAGAAAGGTATAACTAACAATATTCTTTCTCACAAACATACTACTATACATATTCTTCTTCATATACACTTATATTAATATGCACTAAATTCATAAGCACTGAATATACATACAAAGTGAAGTCTTACAACATATTTATATACATATTGATATTCATATCCAAAAAAAAATAAAGAAAAATGTACAAAATGTGGTTACAATTAACTATAAAGGGTGAATAAATGCTTGCAAGTTCATGAAGAGGAGACCACTTGGCTGTCGAAACACACTAATTAGTAATGTAAACAGAACTATTCCACAGTGATTTGTCTCTTCATTACAAGAATAAACTTCAATCCATTCGATTCAAAGCAGGTTTTCAAGGCCAGAAGAGGAGATTCTGGCTGATGTTAGTATGTGTTCATAAAAATACAAGTTGGATTTACAGTACAACCTATTTACGTGGAAGACAGAATACTTGAAAGTGTAGTGCTGAACGATCAGTCCTGCAGGCTGAAACATCTCTGCTGTAAAGTAAGCCCAAGCAATATTGCAGTATGTGAGATAAGTGTTCATCAAAATATAAGCAAATGGCCCCATGCAAATGAATCCGAGCCATTTCCTCTCAGCTCCAGACAGGCTAGCTTCCTCGTAAAAAAAGATGGTAGGATGTCAAGAGCTTAAAGTCGGCTCACATAACCAAGTTTAAGGGTTGTGTTGTTTGGGGTTAAAGTTAAAGTGAAATTAAAGTGATAATCTGTGACATTCTCAAACAAATAAATCTGTTTTGCCACTTTCTATCACTGATTGATATGACACAACAGTGATCCAACCTATATCCAGTTCATGAAATAGTGCACAATATAGTGTGTCTGTCATTTTGTACTAGTGTCCGAATTCTCAACAGTTAATTTGATTCACTATATAGTACAGTGGTTCTCAATCTGGGGGTCGGGAGATAATTTTCAGGGGTCGCGAGATAATTTATGGGATAGGGGGGGAAAAAATCTATTTCTATATTATTATCATGTCTATTTTTTCAGTTTTTTCTAAACATTTTTGCTCTTTTAGCAATACTAAACTAAGCAGACATACTAAACAGCTTTCTAATGAAAGCTAAAACAAGCTGAAAACAGATAAAACATCCTTTATATCGTTCTTTCTCTATGCACTCCTGTAATGGGGGTTGCCAGTAGGCATCAAGTGGTTTTAAGGGGTCACGAGCCAAAAAGGTTGAGAACCACTGATATAGTACACTATAAAATACCCACAATGCACTGCAAATTGTAGTGAACAGACAAGGGTTTCTCCTATATACCACAAAGCAATGTGATTGTGTCTCACCAAAGAACAGTTGTGCTAGTCGCTAGCTTGTAAGCTAGCTAACGTTAGCTCACCAGCTTATTGTTTGCCAAACCAAAACAGCACCAGACAGCACCTTAGTTGACTAAACCACACTTGTACATGATTGGAATTTCAACAATTTATTTGTAATTTCGTGTTCAAAACTTCGCAAAATTGCTACCTGTGTACATTTCAACCCACTGTCATGATTCTTGGTTTATTTATGAGATGCTAAGTCGTGCCCAGGTGCATCACAGCAATATCCAGCACATTTTTTTGAAGCAATGATGTTTAATTAATGCAGTGTCCGAAACTTTGTTCGGTTGTTGCCCATATAGTTCACTAGATCAGTGGTTCTCAACGTGGGATCCGGGGACCACCAGGGGTCCTTCAGGGGGTTCCAGGGGGTCCCCAGCAAATTGATGACTTGTTAAACTTCGCTATTGTTTCATTTACAAGAAGTGAACACAATTCGAGAATGTAGAAGAATGACTATTTTGATCATAGTTTCTCTGTTATCTCTCTACCTGCAATACAAATAGTCATGGAATTCTGGACAAAATCATATCTACCAATAAAAATATTCTCAGATTTGGGTCGGGGAGACAAATTCTCATCAAATGGGGGTCCGTGGCCCTAAAGTGGACTAAATTATGGGTCCTTGATATGAAAAAGGTTGAGAATCACTGCACTAGATGACAAACATTCCATAGGGAATAGTGAGTGAGTGAACGAGTGAACCATTCCGAACGCGGCACTGGTGTCTGGTAGCTCATTCCTAGACGCAGGAAGTGATGCGTTTTACATTTCCAGACATTTTTATTTGGAATAAATAGAAGAAGAACTAGGTAGTTGGCATGAGCAGTGATAGCCACCATGGCTGAACAGACAAAGAAAAGAGAAACTCAAACTGCATCAACAGAAAATCCAAGGAAAGCGATGACACAGTACACACAGGACACACTGTTTGATTGACAGGTGATCTGTGGGAAGAGCAGTGCAGAAACACCATCTTAAAGGCACTTTAAAGGCATGGATTGCTGTAAATAGTGTATTAAAGAACTACATTCTCACATACTGTGCTAGGACAATGAAAATCATGTGTTTAGACCAAGGTTTTGCTCTCTGTGTTCTTCAGTCAGACTGTCCCAAGGTCAGTCTCAGGTCAAACATTTCCCAACATGGCCTCATAAAACAGGAACTCAGGGAGAGACATATTTACAACAATTATGAAAAAAGATAACATTCAGGGGAGTTCAAATGTTGCATAAGTGTGCGGTTAACAATCAGCACATAGTGGTTTATAAGGGCCTATCAATATACTGACTATGTTGTAATGAGTTACAGAAATTCGTCTCCACCATGGTCTCATTTGTTCACAGTAATTATACCAAGGTACCACAATTAATCTGACAATAATGTTTAATATGTTACATGTAAAATGAGCCTGGGTTTGTGCCGCTGTACTTTGAAGTGTTGATGAAATACTGACCAACCTCAAAGTCCACCAACACTTTTATGAGTTTTATGTTCCAATTCCTGCATTTTGCTCTCTAGTGCACACTGTCACATTATGTCACAGAGCAGAACAGCCTGAAATGTTTGCGCAATTAACGCTCAAATGACCGTAGTGTATGAAAATGACTGCAGGTACAAATGGCAACTGGTTTTCCCAATAACCAGTTAGCAGAGGTGGGGGCTCGAGTCACATGACTTGGACTCGAGTGGCAGTTTTAATTACTTGAGACTTGATTTGATGCATGAAGAGAAGACTTGAGACTTGACCTGACTTGGGTTCTGGTGACTTGGGACTTGACTCTGACTTGTACTTTGATGACTTGAAAAGGTTTCTAAAGTCTTGACCTGAGATCTTGTGTTTGTATAAATGAAATGTCAGAATTCTGAGAATAAAGTCAGAATTCTGACTTTAAACTCAGAAGTCAGAATTCTGAGTTTAAAGTCTGACTGATTCTAGAAAACTCATGATGCTCTTACCAAGTTTTTATCCTATTAAAACCATATTGCATTGAAAAATCCTAGATATTTACTTTTCTTTAAGATATTAAATTGATACTGGACTCTTGATTTGTTCTGACTTGACTTGCTGTTCTACATTTAGACTTGAGACTTGACTTGAGACTTGTGCCTCTTGAGACTGACTCGAGCAAAACTGACTCAGGCACACCTCTGCCAGCTAGTCTTCACAAAGATAATATTTAGTCATCCTGTATTCCTTGTCAAAACAGCCTTAACATTACACAAAACACGATGTTTAATCAGTTTTTAATAAAATTTTGATCACATTTTCATGGTCAGCGCATCAGGTCAGTTTTGCCTTAGTGGTTGGTTTAGAAATATTACTAGTTTGAGTGACTATTAACTCCCATCTACACAACAGTAACCTGGAAATAATAAAGTACGCATACACTAAGAGTTCTGGAATTCAGGTTTATGCTACCACAATAACAGCAGGAACACAACTCTGCCCTTGATGCAGCATAAACAGGAAAACCACTATGACTTGCAGCCAGTCAATAGTCATTCCTCATACTTGAATCACTCTACTTTCAACTGGCATGCATTACATTGGAATTAACAGTCAGTGAAAAAACAATTGTGACAGGTTTATCAAGCTTTTAACACTTATGTTGGACTTTGGTTGCATTATGATAATATTATCAATGGATGTGCAACAAACTGAAGCAGTCCAGGTCTATAGGGCATTGTGAGCAAATAACGCACATCAAAGGATCAGTCGCAACTGAGAGACAGGTGAGTCATTTACTCTCCAGTATTTAGCTACCAGAGGTGGGGACTTGAGTCACATGACTTGGACTCGAGCCACAGTTTTAGTTGCTTGAGACTTGACTTAATGCATGAAGAGAAGACTTGAGACTTGACTTGACTTGGGTTCTGGTGACTTGGGACTTGACTCTGACTTGTACTCTGATGACTTGAAAAGGTTTCTAAAGTCTTGACTTGAGATCTTGTGTTTGTGTAAATGACTTAGATTGAAAGTGATGAGATTTGTTCCAGCAGACAATTTAATTTAATGTAACCCTTTAAATTACAGGCCAATAACTCTGCTGTAATGACCGGAAATAACTAAGTAATATCCAAGATGTAATTATTACTTATGGCAGTGGTTCTCAACGTGGGGTCCGGGGACCACCAGGGGTCCTTGAGGGGGTTCCAGGGGGTCCCCAGCAAATTTATGAATTGTTAAACTTCAGCATTATTTCATTTACAAGATGTTAGCACAATTAGAGAATGTAGAAGAATGACTGTTTTGATCATAGTTTCTCTGTTATCTCTCTACCTACAATACAGATAGTCACGGAATTCTGGACAAAATCATATCTAACAATAAAAATATTCTCAGATTTGGGTTCGAGAGACAAAATCTTACAGCATTAGAATGACAGGTCATTACTGAGGAATATACAAGTAAAACAAGAGATGCAGGGAGCCAAGCCAGACACACACACACACACACACACACACACACACACACACACAGGGTGGGATGGGACGCTGCCTCTCAACTGGAATAAACCTGTTCCATCCCAGCGGCGCGCCTGGTATAGCATGTTATCTCTAAAGCGCGCGCCCAGACGCCGGCGTTTTATGCTACATTCACGTCCAATGGGAAAGACAGAGTTCACCTTCAACTTTCAGGAGATACAACAAATACTAGAAAATAGGGTTCACGCCATCAATCAGGTGGTAAAAATAGGCTTAACAGTAATCATGTGTAGGGATATATTCATTTCAAATAATGAGTCATTTTGTGATCACATCTCATAAATATATTATGCCACAGCAGGTGGCATGGGCCTAATATGCACCACTCAGTAACTGCGTGTGTTAAGTAGGAAAAAGCTCATCAGAAGCATCCAAATTATGGTGACAACCTGAATCATTTCGGCTTCAATCTCGTCAAAAGCTCAAACTTGTCACAAACACCTCCCAAGTCGTTGCCTTTAAACGTAAAAAATCGTTCTGACCATTTTCCCCATGGGACAGAAATGCAGCATCAGAGCAGCACTGCGGACCGCTGCTGCAGCACGCGCTGGATGAGTTTCTGTGAGGAGAGAGAGAGTACTCACGAGAGCAAGACTGCGCGTTCTCGAGGCTTGGGGATTTGCGCGCCCGCGTTTGAATACCGGCTTGAGCCGGTATAAAGAGCCGCAACTGCCGGCAGGAAATAATTCACAGAAGACAATGATGTAAAAGACTACGAGGAACCGAAAATAGTCCAGATAACATTGGATTTACAACGTGTTTTTTTTCTAAATTGGAGCAGCAAGTAGCGTACATCTTCGAATAAAAAACGGATTTTATAGGCTAAAGAATTGCTCTAAAGCTTGGCAACTAGCTATACAGTCACAACGAAATGTCAGTGAGGTATAAAAACCTTCCTTATTAAACCAGAGGACTACTTTTTCCCTCCGCTGGCTTGGCTGCAGTCACTGTTGGTGAGTAAGATGACAACTTGGTAACTCCAGCTGCAGGATGCTACGTACAGCTGACTGTGTAATACTGTAGCAGTGTTAAAGCTACAGAGCTTTATTAGAAACGACAGTCTCCCCGCCTATCATAATACATTAGACAAGCAAATTCGACTTTTAACGCTGGATAAATCGGTGTATTCATTTGTTCATGTAACAGAAATTCAGTTATAGTCTCGTTTTTTAAGCTAGCGTGCATGTCGGCAGTTGAAAGAATAGTTTTAAGCCTCCCAGCCTAAAAAGCAAGGTTAGTTCATAATAGCTACATGTCGTGATAGCCGGGTATTGTTCTAACCACAGCAGTAAACTCTAGTTGCCTAGTTGCCGGGTTGCTGTCTGCATTGCTGGGGAAGAAACCCCAGGCATGCGGCAGGTTGACATCATCCCTCCTCCACTGCACTGCGGATAAAGCGACTACACGGCTGACATGACACGTTAACTTTTCCACAGGCTGGGAAAGAATATTAACAATAGCAGTAATAATAATAAACGTTATTTTATAGCACTTTAAAAAGAGTCCACAAAGTGTTTTAGCAATAAACTATAGCAAACATCATACTGGTATAATGCATTTAAACAAGAAGTCACCACAAGATAACAGGATTAGAATAGAGGGTAAATATAATAGTAAAACAAAGCTGCTAGCAGTAGAATGCACCGAGTTCCCTGGTGGCAAGGCATTGTGGGTATTGGAGTCTTTGTAATTTTCCCAGTTCAAATAGCTGTACTTTCTTCATATCTCAACATATCAACATGCGACTGAGTAGATAGCTTTAAAACGATGTTACTGACCAACCTGTTGAATTTCAAGTGGATTGATTACTTTGTGATGATTCTACAGTTAGTTGAAACTTTTGGACACATTTAAAAAAAAAAGTGATTAATATCTTTGCTGTTCTTTAACTCAGTGATTCTCAACCTTTTTCATATCACGGACCCTTAATTTAGTCCACATTAGGGCCACGGACCCCCATTTGATTAGATTTTGTCTCTCAGACTCAAATCTGAAAATATGTTTTTGTTAGATAATGATTTTGTCCAGAATTCCATGACTATCTGTAGATAACAGTGAAACTATGATCAAAACAGTCATTATTCTACATTATCTCATTGTGTTCTTCTTGTAAATTAAATAATGGTGAAGTTTAACAATTCATCAATATGCTGGGGACCCCCTGGAACCCCCTCAAGGACCCCTGGTGGTCCCCGGACCCCACGTTGAGAACCACTGCTTTAACTGATCCTTTAGCTTTCCGCAAACTAAAGGCACCGCTGACTCTGGTAACCTAAAAACAATTGCATTACTGACATCATAGACATCAAGTCAAGAAAAAGCCTGGTCGCCTAGTATTAAAACTAGACTTTGGCTCATCTACAATCTACATCTATGCAATGTTCGCATAAATATTTTACCAGGCTTCTTTCTGACAGCTGTGATGTAACATGAAGTGCACATTTGGAGGTACTAATTAAGGCCTCAAGTATTAAAGCCTGTAGTAGTGGCAGTAGCAGTAGTGATGCGGTTGTTAGGATCCATATATCCATTGTTTTCAGTTGCTTTCATTGCTCAGCTGGCAGCATCACAGTAAATATGAATTTTTCACCTCCATGGCCACTCTCCAACTTTGGCTCAGGTGTGTGACTATTACATCATCATCTCTCCTGGCAACCCAATATCTGGGAGAGAGAGAGAGAGAGCAGTACGAGTGCTGCATTCATGTCCTGTAGGAATAACCCCTGGAGCAAGTTGATAGTTCAAAGCAACAACTTGGGAGTCTTCACGTGTTCAAACTCTGAAGCCGTGATTGAAGTTTTCTGTAGACATTGGTTGACGCTGATCAGCATTTTTTTCACACTCAACACACATGGACTTAGCGGTGATACGTCTGAGTTCATGTTTTACAGCAAAATAAGCATTGAAATGTCAACCACAAACCAAAAATCCAATTAATCCAAATATTCTACCAATTAAAAGACATGTAATACAGGGCTATTTTGCTATATTGTCATGTGGATAATCTCTTTTTTGCAATGCCAACATATATATGTGTTGGCACTAGTTTAAGTTTTCTTGGTGTGAAGTAAGCTCTAATTCTAAATTTGAAACGTATTAGCTTGTTGCGAACAGAATGTGAAAGTCTTCCAAATCTTCTTCTGTTTCTCCACTGTCTTTCTCCCAACTCATTTCTAATGCGTGGTGACTAGATGTTATATTAATCAGTATATTATATATTTGGCTTGCAATATGTTGGTTAGATTTAATGATTTTACTGACTTTAGAGTCTATTGCTGTTGAAGTTGTTTTCCACGCAGGTGTTTAATAATTAGAGATATTAGCTGTAGATAAATGAGGACGTATTTGTTTTGTGTATGAAACTTGTCTTTTATGTCTTCAAAGGTTGCCAGTTCTTCTCCAATAACGAGGTCAGATATCTTGGACACAGCTTTTGATTCCGGTTCCTTGTTCAGAATCCCTCTGTTTTGCCGTATGGGTGCTTTGTGGAGATTGTGTCCTATCAAATTTCACATTCAGATTCCCCATATGATATGAATGCAGGGAGGAGGGAGGGTAGACGTTGCTCCAAGTGAGGCAGGGCTTGTCAACATGACGCAGATAGCCAAGGAATGGTGTTTGCTTGGCTGGTGGCAGGTGTGTGAAAAGAGATATTATCTGTCCGTGTGTGTTTGTGTGTGTGTGTGTGTGTGGTGAGCACACATTGTTTTCTCTCACGATCCCAGCTGGCGACTTACCACGAGTCTAGGTTCCCAAGGTGAAGGTTTCCCTATGTGTTTTTTTTTTTTTAAAGGGCGAGGCAGAGAGACTTGAGGCAGAAGCTTAACTCTTGTTTTGGACACACGCTATCTTAATGCTCTTTGGTAGGAAATGCACAGATATGTGGTTAACAGTGTGGTTAGACCGAAATATCAGTTTGTGCATATGGGGCTGATATAGTCAGTGTGCTCCACCTCTGATATGATGGATATGATGCAGTTTAATTGATTACATATTTATCAAATCGACTGCCAGGCTAGGCAGGGAGGCAGATTAAATTTTGTTTGACATTTCTTCCCTGAGCCAAGGACTCCACTGGGCGCCGGGTGTCTTTCATCCACCAGAGCTGTGGTGTATCTCTGCACACAACAGGCACACCCTTATTTTTCATGAAACATTACTTCTGGCTGACACTCTGCTGATGTTATTTCAGTTTTGCTTCTCACGACCACGTCAGCAATGTTAGTTCCCATAATAAAATTTGGAGAAGTAGTGTTTCGCGAAAGATTCATTTAGGCTATTTTGTCTTATATCTATCATCATATATCAGATGGTGTGAACTGACACGCTAATGGAGAGGGTTTAGGTGGGTTGGTAGCGAGAAACAGGAACAGAGCTTCAGTCATAGTTATTTCTCAGCTTCCCATCTGTCATGGCTGATAGTCCAAGAATATTGTATGAGGCAGAGAAGTGTGCCTCAAAAAAAAAATAGTGCTGAGCCTAAAAAACAAATCCAATATCACTACTCAAAAAGAGAGAGGTAGAAATAATGACTGGATACAATACTCACATCCCACTACTATAATTGGAGAGCGGTTTGTGTGTCCCACCATGGAGGAGAGGAGAGGAGAGGGGAGAGGAGAGGAGAAGAGGAGAGGAGACAAGGAGAGGAGAGGAGAGGAGAGGAGAGGAGGAGAGAGGAGAGGAGACAAGGAGAAGAGGAGAGGGGAGGGGAGAGCAGGAGACAAGGACAGGAGAGGAGAGGGGAGAGGAGATAAGGAGAGGAGAGGAGAGGAGACAAGGAGAGGAGACAAAGAGAGGAGGAGAGAGTAGAGACAAGGAGAGGAGAGAGGAGAGGAGACAAAGAGAGGAGAGGAGGAGAGAGTAGAGACAAGGAGAGGAGAGAGGAGAAGAGAGGAGAGGAGTCAAAGAGAGGAGAGGAGGAGAGAGTAGAGACAAGGAGAGGAGAGGAGAGGAGACAAAGAGAGGAGAGAGGAGACAAGGAGAGGAGAGAGGAGAGGAGAGGAGTCAAAGAGAGGAGAGGAGGAGAGAGTAGAGACAAGGAGAGGAGAGAGGAGAGGAGAGGAGACAAAGAGAGGAGAGAGGAGACAAGGAGAGGAGAGGAGAGGAGTCAAAGAGAGGAGAGGAGGAGAGGAGACAAGGAGAAGTGAGAGGAGAGGAGAGGAGAGGAGAGGAGACAAAGAGAGGAGAGAGGAGAGGAGAGGAGGTTATAAATTCTAGTTTCATTTATTTATGGGGCACGCACCACAAAACACTAACATGAAATGTGTTCTTCGCCTGTTTTACCTGGTTAAATAAGACTTAAAATACGACTTCAAAAAATAACCACCGCCACTGCTAACATCAGCTCCTCTCCCCCCGCTCCAGGTGGCCCGGTCCAGCCATGAGGGGGTCCGAGTCCCGGCTTCGCTTGGGGCCGTGCGTGTACCCGGAGGTGCCCGACGGCGGCTGGGGCTGGGCCGTGGCCGCGGCCTTCTTCGTGGTGGAGGTCTGCACCTACGGGACCATCAAGAGCCTGGGCGTCTTCCTGCAGGACCTGATGGAAGAGTTCGGTGAGAGCAACAGCCGAGTCTCCTGGGTCATCTCCATCTGCGTCTTCGTCCTCACTTTCACCGGTCAGTTACTCTGGGGTTTACTGTTGTTCTGTGTGTGTTTTTTTCCCCTCGCAGGGTATAGGCAGGTTTCAGAAATGTAAGACTTAATGCTTAATGCTACCTGGAATTTGATTTAATCTTACTCATTGCCAGTGGTGGAAGAAGTACTCTGATCCTTTACTTCAGTAAAAGTACCAATACAGCAATGTAAAAATACTCCATTACAAGTAAAAGTCCTGCATGAAAAATCCTACTTAAGTAAAAGTACATAAGTATTAGCAGCAAAATGTAGTTAAAGTATTAAAGTAAAAGTAGTGGTTTGGTCCCTCTGACTGATATTTTCTTATATATGACATCATTAGATTATCAATACTGAAGCATCAGTGTGTAAGCAGCATGTTACTGTTGTAGCTGCTGGAGGTGGAGCTAGTTTGAACTACTTTATATACAGTTAGCTAGTTTAGTCCAGTGGTTCCCAACCTAGGGGTCGGGCCCCTCCAAAGGGTCACCAGATACATCTGAGGGGTCGTGAGATGATTAATGGGAGAGGAAAGAAGAAAAAACAAAGTTCTGATACACAAATCTGTTTTCAGTTTTTGGACTTTTTCTCTAATCTTTGATTTTTGCTGAAATATTGGATCATTTGAACATTTATTGAAATGAAACCATGTGAGGTTTAGAGGGAAAAATCACTATTTGGTGGAGCTGTTAACAACTCATAGACATCTGAAATGTGACCCGACTACACACTGCTTTTTGTAAGACGTCAAAAGCCAAAAAGGTTGGAAACCACTGGTTTCATCTTTAACAATGTGTTGTATTTTAAAAGCTTGTTATATTATCCATTGTGTCAAATCTCCATCTGAAAAGTAACTAAAGCTGTCAAATAAATGTAGTGGAGTAGAAAGTACAATATTTCCCTCTGAAATGTAGTGGAGTGGAAGTATAAAGTAGCATCAAATGGAAATACTCAAGTAAAGTACAAGTATCTCAAAATTGTACTTATGTACAGTACTTGAGTAAATGTACTTAGTTACTTTCCACCACTGCTCATTGCACCTTTAAAGAGTCACTCTTAATAATCGAGGACGCTGTGGAACTTATACATGATCTCTGTGTAGCTGAGAAGTAAATGATGAATAGAAAATTCACACAAACCACACAGAATAATCACACTGGATCAGATGGGTTTCAGTTTAGCGGTCGGTCCAGCCCACATCACATGGTGCCATCATGTGCTCATGCATTACACAGCAGTTAAGGTTGGAGTTCCCTTTCTCTGAGGGCAACTGAATCTGCTCACTCAGTCAGGCCATTGACCTGGACACACACACACACACACACACACACATTTTCACAATGCAGACAGAAGGATCAGGGCTTGTCTGATATGGGGTTTAGAGCATCAGTATGATACAAATACTTTTTAACTGAAACTTATGATACCTGATTTGTGCTGATATCCAATATCTTTCAATTTGACCATTTTCATGCCAAAAAATTACAAGTATTCACTGTTTCTGGTTCTGTTACTGTCACCATGGGACACTAAAACTCTCTCTTCATTAAAAGGCCAATATCTGCCTGATATATCAGTCTAACTGCAAAAAGGATGCTTGCCATCAGCAGTACAGTATTGTCCTGTTGTCAGTCCGGATCCAACCAGTTTCAAACAGCTGACTGGGTTGGTGGAGAGGAACCAGTGTGTCTGTTTGGATGAACTGATAAGGTTTTCCCTCTGACTGCGTCGAAACACAGACAAAGCAGTGGGGGGAGAAAGCTCTTATACTATTACAGCGTATCCTTAAAAAGCCTGAAAAAGCTTTAAATATTCAAATGCCTTAAAAACAGTTATTAGAGGTATTATTTTCTTCACCAATGCAATGATTATATATATATATATATGTATATATATATATTACTAGTTTCTTTTGATGAAACTACAAAACTAGCTCATAACAAGGTTAATACAATATGCAAAAAGTGTTTTGTTTTGGTTGCATCTGACTTTTGAATTGAACATCATGTCCCTTAATTATTAATTTCCTAGGGTCCTTTTTCTTATGCTGCTATTTATAGCTTCAAAACATTTTTGAACTACAAGGGCACTCGGAGAGTGCAGACCTCTGCCAAAGTTCATGCTATTATTGCTTGTTCGTGAGTCGGATCCGGATCCGCTCCAAAATTTAATGGGTTCTTCCTTAGCCCATGCTACACCCTTCCACCAAGTTTCATGAAAATCAGGCCAGTAGTTTTTCCGTAATCGTGCTGACAGACAAACAAACAGACTAACAAACAAACAAACGAACCGACCCACCGAACCAACCGAAAACATAACCTCCTTGGCGGAGGTAACTATGTTCAATCAGAAATGGGCTGGTTTGGACAGCTTTGTTTCTTGATTTTGGTTATTAAATTGGTCTTAAACCCAGTTCCAGGTAGCATTGAAAAGGTCTGAAGTCTTAAATTTGGCTTTCTGAAACCCTTTATTTGAATTGGCTGAACTACTTTTAGCATTCGACAGATCGCTTTGGACCATAGAAGGTTTATTACGTGTGGAGGAATGCTGCAGAGGATGTTAAAAGTCTGTTATTGACATGAATTTAAAGTGTCCTTGTGTTTTCTTTTTGTTTATTTTTCACCCCCTTTTTCTTTTTCTTCTTTGTATAATTGCAGTTTTACTTTGTATGTACTCAATATACTAAGCCTGATTATTTTACATTTAGCTGGATATTGCTACTTTTATTTCTATTTTATTTTTATTTTTAGGACCTGATCACTCCGTTTTGTGTGCCCCTTGGAGGGAGGGACAGTAGGTGGGCGGGGGATAGGGGGTGAAATGTAATGTAATCTGTACTATTCTGTATGCTCTTATGTATCTCATTCACCTCCTAAAAGGTACATTTTAAAATTTTAAAATAAAAAACATTTAATTACAAAAAAGAGAAGGTTTATTACGCAACTGAAATGTGATTGAAATGAAACGTTGATGAAATGACCGTTCTGCCTTTTGGCCTCCTCAGCCCCGCTGTCTACAGTGCTGAGCAACCAGTTTGGCTACCGTCCGGTGGTGATGACGGGGGGCTTCCTCATCAGCCTGGGGACCATCTCCTCCGCCTTCACCAACTCCATCAACGAGATGTACATCACCATCGGCATTGTCTCAGGTACACACACAACCATATCCAACTGTCTGTCTGTCTATCTATCTATCTATCTATCTATCTATCTATCTATCTATCTATCTATCTATCTATCTACTGTCCCCGCACTAACTGTCATGCCAGTGTAATGTGCAATTAAAAGAATCGCTGTTTTGCTCTTGCAGATGCTTTCATGTTAAACAGCTTGTTAATGAATGAACTAAAAGGGACTACCATGATTGACATCTGTTTCTTCCAGAACCGGCCAATGAACAACCTCATCTAAACATCATCCCCCGTTTCAGTCTCTAGGAAGGACTGACAGAACAGAAAATGGAGCCGCAAAATATAAATTCCCAAAAAAAACAAAAACAATTCCATTTCAGATAAGGATTGAGAGAACAATTCTGAGCACAGAAAATGGCCGTGGAGGACAAATTAACTTGTGTTTTTTTCCTCACCGGTAGCTTTCTCCCGCCATGATAACCATGTCTCTCTCCCCTCTGAATCGGACGAGACCTAACTTGACGACCCTTTCTTTTCTCTCCCCCTTGTCTTGTCTCTCTTTTTTTTTTTTTTTTTTTTTCTCATCTTTACACGCTTTTCATCTTTCAGCGGGCACTGTAGCAAACCCGACCCGCCACCTTTGCCACCGGAGCGACCTGACATCTTGAGCTTTGACCCTGCCTGTGTTGGTACCATGCAGGCGAGTGGCTGTCACGTCACGTCCCCTTTTTATGCCTCAGCCGTGGCCGGAGGCGTTATGTTTTCAGGTTGTCCGTCCGTCCAAAACGTCCACTCGGACTCCAAGGATGAACCGATTCGAATTTGGTGGTCCAAGGTCAAAGGCCAAGGTCACTGTGACCTCACAAAAAGAAAGAAAGTGTTTGGCCATAACTCCAGAATTCACACGCTAATTATGACAAAATTTCACACAAATGTCTAATAGGATAAAATGAAGTGATGACATTTTCTATCCAAAAGTTCAAAGGTCAACTTCACTGTGACATCATAATGTTTTGCTTACCACTGTAGCTGAGAAAACGATCTTGGGTCATTCTACAAAAACGGTGCAAGTGTTGTCACTTACTTTTGCAGATACCAAAATCCTTTAAGTTGACCTAATAATCACATTATTCATTAATCACATAATTATATATGTTCAATAAATTTTACCGGACAACTATTTATGCTGTAGCCTAATTGTTTAGAAAAATTGAGTTGTGTTGGGATTGCTGTGTTGACAGCTTTTATTTCGTTTCTTTGGAAAATTTGATGTGATTTTTAAAAATATAGGCTATATTGATAGAAAAAATTGTAACATATTTATTGAGCACAAACAGTCTGTCCTTCTATAGTTCACCCCTCCCTCCGTTTTTTGGTTATTTTTTGCATGGTTCTCAGCTGCTTGATCTCAACTTGTAAATGTGTCTCAGTGATCAGCGGCCAAATTGACACGTGTGTGGACAGACTGGACAGACATGGATGTAAGCTGCAGCTTGACTTGTTGGCGGAGGCATACCGCGAGGCGAGGCGAGGTTGTTTATCTAGTTTTTTTTTATCCTGTTTATTCGCAGGCCTCGGCTACTGCCTCTCCTTCCTCCCCACCGTCACCATCCTCGCCCAGTACTTCTCCAGGCGGCGAGCGCTCGTCACCTCCGCGGCTTCCTCCGGAGAATCCTTCGCCATGTGTGCGTTCGCTCCCGGTGAGTCCGCGCGTTGACGTAAAGAGGCACTATCTATTTAAGCAATATTACACGAGAGGGTGTGCGTGATGCTTACGTAATGACGGTAAAGCACACCCTCGAGTGTAATATTGCGATTATACAACAGTTACCAACAAAATAAAAGATATAAACAAAATGTATTCATATTGTGGGGCAATTCGCTCTCAAAATAAAAAAACTTTTTGCTAGTGTTATCTCCGTTTCCCTGGAAATACATGGGGTCTGACTAATAACTGGAAAACAATCAGTCACGTCAGTAGACTCCTATGTAATGGAACCTAGTTTACTACTCCAGCAAGTAGGCGGAGTCTTAGTAACGACCTAGCAACAGAGACGATTTCTAGTCCCTGTTGAGCCGGTTGAGTCAGCCAGCCAACTTGAGCTAATGCTTTCTAGAGATCGCGGGATTTCCCAAACTGAATGAATACCACACATATAAACACAAAACTGCCTTGCTAGCTCAATCTTGTTGTAACTAAGATATCTGCTGAAAAAAATATTTTTTCCATGGACAGATTTAGCTACTATGTCCGCGAACTTCACATGTATTTTTAAGCTAGTAGCGCCGTGTCACCGACTCACCGGCACAGCTGATGGAGGATGCAGAGCGTCTGGAAACATCAAGGCTGAACAGAGTTAGCGTTATATTTAAATATATTGTATGATAATATGGCGGAGTAATATTTAGTGATGAGCACGGCTAGGTGTGCTGTCATGCTGATTTGAGCACGTTCTAAATGTCTAGTTGACCAATCAGATCGCTTGGTCGGAACTACCTGTTGTATAATTTATATCATCACACGCCAAACCTACACGCTTCTTCTCATCTCTCCTCAGCGTTCACCGCGCTGAAGGGGCGGATAGGCTGGCGCTACTGTCTGGTCGTTATCGGCGTCCTCCAGGCTTCTGTGATCGGCTGCGGGGCTCTCCTGCGTCCGATCGTAATCCAGCCCGAGGCGGCGAGGGCGGACGACGGCGACGAATCCGAAAAGAAGGCGTCGCCCGCTATCAAACAGCTGCAGGCCGCGTACGAGCTGGAGAACGAGCAAACCAGAACCTCCATCAGCTCGGGAGGCTCGCGGGGCTCCGGCGACTCGGGCGTCACGTCGCTCGCCGCCTCGAACGCGGACCTCCGGGCGGAAAGCAAAGGCCTGATGGAGGAACCGTCGCCGTCCACGCCTCCCACCCCGGCGAAGGCGCAGGACGAGGGGGGAGAGGGACAGGCAGAGGCGGGTCCTCTCCGGCCCTCCAGACCCAAACTCCTGGACTTCTCCGTGCTGAGGGACGGCGCCTTCATTTTCTACTCCCTCTTCGGCCTGTTCGCCACGCTGGGCTTCTTCGCCCCGCAGCTCTACATCATCGAGCTGAGCAAGAGCCGCGGCGTGGAGCCCGGCACGGCCTCCTACATGCTGTCCGTCATGGCGGTGGCGGAGATCTTCGGCCGCCTGTCCATCGGCGCGGTGCTGAGCAGAGCCCGCTGCCGGAAGACGCGGGTGCTGCTGGGGTGCGTCGTCCTCCTGTGCCCGGTGCTGGCGGCCTTCGCTCTGGCGCGGGACTTCTGGGGCCTGGCGGTCTGCTGCGCCCTATACGGCTTCTTCATGGGCACGGTGGGCTCCACGCACATCCCCATGCTGGCCGAGGAGGACGTGGTGGGCGTCCAGAAGATGGCGTCGTCCGTCGGGGTTTACGTCTTCATCCAGAGCTTCGCCGGGCTGGCCGGACCGCCGCTAGGAGGTACGGGAGCTCTGTCGTTTTCATTTTTATTTTTTTTTTTACTTTGACTTTGTTTCTGTGTGTAGGTATTCTCTCAGTGGACTGAGAGTCATTAAAGCCAGTGGTTCTCAATGATGTGCCACAGAGGCCCAAAAGTCAGCAGGTTTTCATTTCAGACGAACGCTACAGCAGCTCATTTCGCTGTTTAGTTTCCCCTCTCTGGTTCAAATTGTGCTGATCAGTGAAATCAGCTGCTGTAGTGTTTGGTTGGAATGAAACCTTATATGGCGCATGGTTGAGAAACTCTGATTAAAGGATAACGCCGGTGTAATTTGACATTTTTCCTATTGGCATTATTGCCTGAGAAAAGTCTAAACTCAGCAAAATATTTGCCACAGTAGAAGCTACTGCTGTCTGTTGTACTGCAGGTTTTCCTCCTGGAAGTTGTAGGCTGCCATTGTTTTCAAAAATACATTAAAGCAGCTCAGAGACATACTGCTGCCTTGACTAACATAATACTTCATGTTGAACATCACATGTATTGCAGTTTTTCCTAACATGCCTTTATCAAGCAGCTATTATCAAGTTTATTGGGGACTATTTTCACTTCTTCTATAAGTGCGCACTGTTACTTACTTCTGGTGGCAGTGAAGAGGCAAAGCAAAGCTTAAGGCAGAGTGAAGCAACTGCAGTGATTGTGGCATTATGAAGTCATGTTAGAAAAAAGTACAATACATATGTTGTTTAAAATGATGGATTACATTCGTCAACGCAGGAGTGTGTCATTGTATTTATTTATTTTTTCTTCAATATTTTTATTATGCTTTTAAACACAAACAGACAAATTCAACAATAGACAGTGGCCACAAGAACTAAACATCTGACTTAGACCCCTGATACATGACACATACAGCACGTAATATACTCGAAGAAATGATTGCACAAAAATCATATAAATTTGTTGTGAAAAATGTCATAGCATCTATGTATGTATAAGTATAAGGAAACGCTCAATCCATTACAATCGACAGTGATGCAACAACTAAACACCTGGAGAGAAAAAAGGAAAAAAGGGAAAAAAAAAAAAAGAGAACAAATTATAATTAAAGTAAATAAATTAAAAGATTTAGAATGTTAAGAAAACTCAGAAAAGAAAGCACAGAAATGAATAAAGAAAAATCAATCAACAAATACATAAATATACCATCTTATGTCATTTTTGTATTTTTGAAAACAATGGCAGCTTATGACTTCCTTCTGGTAAACCTGCAGTAGAACAGACAGTAATAGTGGGTTTAGACTTTTCATGGTTATTAATGGAGATAGGAGAAACTAAAAAAAAAACATTATTCTTTAAAGCTGCAGTAGGCAGTGAGAGGTAACTGCTTGAATTTTGATGACTGCATGCCCCTTAGTGATTTAGGTTGATAAGGTTATATTTTTACTTAAAGTACTTGAAGTAATAACTATGCATAATACAATTGAATGGTTATTGCTTCTGGTGAACGGGACTAACGGCTGCCCTAACGTTTTCCCCATCAGGCCTGCTGGTGGACGTCACGCAGAACTACGGCGCCGCCTTCTACTCGTGCGCGGCGGGCATGGGGCTCGGCGCCGTCTGCCTGGCCCTGGTCGGCCCGGCCAAGTCCGCCGCGCGCCGACGGGAGCGGGGGGGCCGGGAGGATGGGCGGAGCGGCGAGGAAGAGGAGAAGATATCCCAGGACAGCGGCCAGCCGGAGTTCCCGGAGGCGGACTCGGCCCCGGAGTCCAGTCCGGTCAGACGGAACGCCGCGGTGATATGAAACCCCCCCCCCCCCCCCACCTAAAAGCCCTGTTTACACACCCGACGAGAGAGCTCACTTCTGAAACACGCCGACAAGTCTTTGCTTTTGTCACTCTCAGGTGCCACCTGTTCACGCCCGGACATCCACACAAGCCTGAAGTGCAGCCAGTCTCTCCTCTGAGGCCAAAGACACAAGACTTCCGCCATTTTAGCCGGTGCCCAAATGAGCTCCTTTTCTTACCGGGACATTCCGTCTCGTATTATCGTTCACGTTCGAGTGCGAGTACCTTTTAATCTCAGGAAAGAGCTTGCTGACGTCTGGGGAGCTGAATGAGTTTCCACGTTATCATCATGATGAATAGAAACATGATTCCTGTTGTTGTGTTTTTCTGAAGCCTTCTTTCTGATCTAACCTTGAGTTTTGCCTTGACACTTCAGTTTCATTTTTTTTTAAATTTATTTATAGTGTAACACCACCCCAAGGGAAGGGGTCTCTGCACACTTCACAGCAAAATAGAAGCATTTGAGAATGTATGCACACACACACGCATAACCACACAAACATTTGCACAGATATGCCCGCATAGAGGCATACCCACAAGGATACACATGAACACTCAGACCGCCATGTATCATTTCTTGAAGCTCTTGTCTCACTCCAAAGCATGTGGCTGCAGTGTTGATTGTAGGCAAAGTCTCTAGAGTGAAAGCATCTTACGGCTCAGAAATGTAATCCTTAGTGCAAAAATGAAAGGCAGACAGTCTACTTCTACACTATATGCATTGTGCATTATGCAGTGTGATATTCACGACTGCTATCGCTGTGCAAGAAACCTATAGAAATGTCAGTTATGTGTTGATCTTACCCTCATTCACTCTCCTTTATACTTCAATTCCTGGCAATCTTCTATCAGTGGTATTATTCACTGATCATAATAACTTGGTCCTTGGTCCTTTGTCACATTGTCCTGATCTTGCTGATGTACCGTAGAGTGACCCAGTTACAAATAACAGCATACAAACTGAAAAGTGAAAAGCATACAAAATGAAAAGAGTTTACTTCAATGTTATTTTTTTTTGTTTTCCAATTCTGTGAACAATTGTGTACAATCAGCTGAATCGTATTGAAGTCGTCCCTTTGTACAAGTAGAACTACAAATTCCCAAATCCATAAGTATGCAAAGCAGAAAAGGAAGGAAGAAACCACCCACCACACCACGCCATGACTTGAATTTTACTTTACAAACCTTTTCTTAATCACTGTATCGCATTTATTACAAGTGTTTTTTAATGACGATTTGGTGTTCACATTTTGTGCATCACACATTTTTTTTTAAAGCAATTTTTCAATTGTATTTAATGGAGTGCAAGGCAGGGCCCTGCCTGTTAAGTGCTGTACTGCTCTCATTGTACTGTATGTATTTTTTTTAATTAAAAACTTCCTCAGAACTGACACGCTTTTTGGCTTTGGTGTAGTTATTTATGAGAAGCCTTCAAGAGACAAGGATTTGGCGAACAGCAAGATTAGTGAGGTGTGTGTGTGTGTGTGTGTGAGAGAGAGAGAGAGAGCGAGGGAGAACTTCCAGCATAACTTACACTACTGTTTTGGTTAATGAGATTTCAGAGATTTTAGCTCATGGCTGTACAGTTACTATGTAAGAAAAGTATTGCCTTTATTCCTAGAAAGTACTATTGCGATCGAATTATGCCACTGAATTGTAAGTATGTACCTACTTAGTTACAGCTGTAATTACTTGGTAATTTTTAATATTTTACCATGTATAACCTAGTATTTACCTGGTCAATACCTTGTGCTTCAGCAGACCGTAAAAGGAAAGCTTTCCTTTAGTTTTGACTTACTTCATTATTTAACTTTCACCTTATTTGCTTAGTCATCTGTGTACAAAGTTACTACTAATTTATGCAAGGTTTTACTCATCTTCATTCTCACTCTCACCTGTCTATAGCTTACCTGGTTACATATATACTTACCTCTATAGATATGTACATGCCTACCTGTATATTTACTGAACTACTGTCCTTGTTTGCTCATCTACTCAGTTTCTATAAGGGGTGGAAGTAACAAACATTAGATGAAAAGCGTAGATGTGATGAAAATATTTGTCAATTGAAAACAATGCATGAAATCCAAAGATGGTTTGATTTCAACAGTCATTTTCATCATTTATCAGCAATACATGTGTGTCTAGTGTTGATGGAACTCAAGCTTTCCCGTCGACTTCAGCAGCTGCAATACCACACTCTCCCATGTGGTGGCTCTGTCAGCCTCGGGCTCGAACCACAAGCAAGAGGAAGAAAGATGAAGAGGAAGAGGAAGTGTACGAGGAAGAAGAACCCTCGCCGGATGGGAGGTGAAGGCAGGCAAAAGTAGAGATGATTCGGTTCATGAGGCTGGAGAGGAGAAAAAAAAAAAGATTAAAAATGATTTGAAAAAAAAAAATGAAAAAAAGGATTTTGTGGTTGTGTTTTGCACCTGTTCCTGGTTGTTCAAACCAGAAACCATAGGGCCACTAGAAAGTCCCAACCACCTAGAAACCCCAATTAGCCTCTAACTTCTCTACCTTTGATGTAGGCATCTTCCATACTGTCAAGGGCCACATCAGTGGAGGTAGCAGACCAAACCCTAACCCTAACCCACAGCTTTAACTTGCTTGATAGTCCTAACAAAGTTTTTGAAACTCAATCTCAAGGACATTAAAATGAATTTGGATGCACCTTAACGCAATTTGGGGTCGAATACTTATCAACTCAAAAGCATTTAACTTTTAATTGATTGGTAAATATTAGTTAATAAAATAAATCTGCCGGTTATTGTGTAGATCAGTGACAAAAACAATGTAATTGAATGCATTTTGAATGGAGGGTGTAACACCACAAAATGCAGATAGAGTCAAGGGGGTTGAAAACTTACTGAAGGCATTGTCTTAAATGAAAGATGTAAAACTATACCATATAAATGGGATAGAATAAGAAAAAGGACAACATAACGGACATCTAGTAAAGCAGATAGGATGCATATTTTACTACTAACCCTGTTCTAGGAGACAGAATGGGGAGGAAATGGAGACGAGACAGAGTAAAGGGACGCTGTGGCTCCAGTGGGAGAAGGCTGGTATTACAGCACCACCTAGAGGCACTTTGGCAAAAATGCACCCGAGTCCTGCTGAGCTTGCAAGCCAAGTCTCCTCAGCATCTAACGCAATAAACGTACGCAGGGGCTGGTCTTACCATTACAGCAAGGTAGTCGACTGCCTCGGGCCCCCCGGCAGCCAGAGGGGCCCCCACAGAAGACAAGAATAGGACTAATGTTAAACTTATTTTTAATCAGTATAAAAGAAATGTACACCCCTCTCTTTTGTTATAATAAATGATTTCAATCTTGAGCCATGGTAACCCCCCCCCAGCCCCAGCTTGAAGGTTGGATTAAAATGGGAGAGAGTTGGGATTCGGGGGGGGCCCCTTGCTTGCCTTTGCCTAGGGCCCCCAAATCACTAAGTCCGCCCCTGAATGTATGAAACACATCCTGCTATATTCCTGTGACCCAATTGTAAAACTCCCCGATATTCCCGAGAATTAATCAAATTCCCAGACTTTCCTCTGTCTGGAATACAACACCTCTCTAAATTCCATGATATTCCAGGAACTCCATTCAGCATTGTTGTTCTGCTCTATCCTATTTACATACCTTCTAGTTAAATTAGCTGAGGCCAGAGGCACCCACTTTAAAACCCCTTTGCAGAGCATTAATGAACTGTGGTGTAAACACAAGGGATCCAGTGTTAGCGGCCTAAACGATCAAGCTCTTTATTTCCCCCCCCCAAGATTTCCAGGTTAAAACACAGACAAACGCATATTTAAAAAAAAAAAAGAAAAACGGTTTGTTTTATTGAGAGGAGTAAAAGGGTAAGACAGCATAAGTTAGACTGTACAATGAAAGCTTGTCTATCCAAAAATATCAAACTGGAAGAGAAGAAGAAAGGTTCGTCTGAATTACCGTGATGTGAGGACTGATAACAAAACTGTGGCAAAAAATTTGAAAAACCTAATGTACAGTATAAAAACTTTTCCAAAACATGATTGGACAGTAAGAGGCAGAGCATGGAACAGGAGGCAGACATCGGCATATTTGGCAGATCATTTGCATATTTTTTTTAACTTGATTACACAGGGGGAGGCCCAAACAGATTCGAATAAGACATTGGCGTTGGAAAAGAATCACGGTAATCAGTGTGATCACAATTTTTTTTTTTTTTAACATACACATTTATTCATTTTTCTTGGCTGTGGAGCAGTGTTAATGCATAGAACCCCGACACTGGTTTCTCTCACAGGGATTTGGTGTTAAAAAAAACAAAAACAAAAACAACGGTAGAAAACATTTTCCTAAGGCGGAGTCTTGTGAGACTCTTTTGCTTTTTCAAACGTCGTTAACGTGGAACCGGACACGGAGTTAAGTGACGGTCTCTGCCGCCGCCGCCGCCGCCTTCCCGTCACAAAAGTCTTGGCTTCTGGTCGGTCCGGTCCGGGCGGAGGAGAAAACGAACAAGGCTTCAATGGAAATCGACTTCCGTGGGCGGCGAATACAAAAAAAAAAGGCGATCGTTCAAAAACAACCCGTCCTCTCGGGAATGTGCTTTTAGTATCTCTCGACTTCGATGTGGGCCGTTATTTTGAAATGTGGAGCTGGTGACTGAAAAAGCTGCTGGTCTACCGAAGGACTTAAGGCGGGAGTTGTAGACACTTTGACGAAGAAAAAAAAAAAAAAAAGAAAAAATCATGAAATCAAAATCAAAACAGGCCTCGGTGGTAGATAAGTCATTTGGTTCTCCAGATGAAGGGAAGACACTTTAAAAAGGAAGTGCTCGAGCCTGGCCTCCTTGCAGGGATGTGGCTGGGACTCTCATAGGAAGCCTGTTTTTAATTATGGCTTAATCTCACATCATAGAGGCTCCATTAAAAAGCTATGACAGTGCACCAGAAGGCTAGCGGAGACTGCCTGACATGTTAAGACATCACTCAGAAGTCTGGTTACGCTCCTGTTATATACCGTGTATGTGTGTAAGTCTCAAAAACGTGTCTGTCCGGCATTGACAAAGGCCTGCTCTGGTATGACTTAGCAGTATGTGTGTGTGTGTGTGTGTGTGTGTGTGTACATGCAATGGCAGCCTTTCTTCTGGGGCCCAAAGCGGTTACATGACGCAACACGGTCCCCAAATCCAGACAAAGAGGGCCTCTGCTGGGGATTAGCTCGACGCTATCCAAACAGCAAACAAGGGACAGTGTGTTTTTTTGGTTTTTTTTGCGTGACGCTCGCACACAAGAGGCGATTTCATCCGAACGGGAAGACGCCAAGCGGTCGGATGGAGGGAGAGACGGACTAATGGAGGGAGAGGAAGAATGCCGACCGCATTCGGAGAGTTAAAGGAATACACTGAGTTTTCGGTAGATTGTCTCCATTGGTCGAGTTAGCCGTTAAGCGATGAGAACGTAGACGCCAAAACGATCCATGTGTCCCCAGTAGACCGTTGGCTCCGGTGCTGCATGCTAACACTTTAGCATACACTATGTTGACTGATAGTAGGCCACTAGCATTATCCAAAGTAAGAAGAGTGACATTTTAGTAATAATAACTTGTTAGTGGTTCTTACTGTATGGCCTGTGGATTCATACATTTTAAAATGAAATATGAAATATCATTAACTAAATATAACTGATGTAGCCAGGTTTACTTCAGGTGACCAACTACATTCCTTCCAATGCAAATAGGCATAATCATCCCTGCTAGTTCAAAATAATTTATTTTCGTATCATATTTTGTGTAAATTTTACAAATCTCCTATACAAAACTGCCAACTGTCACTCAACACAGTGTATGCTAAAGTGTTAGCATGGAGCCTACTGTCACTCAACACAGTGTATGCTAAAGTGTTAGCATGGAGCCTACTGTCACTCAACACAGTGTATGCTAAAGTGTTAGCATGGGGCTTACTGTCACTCAACATAGTGTATGCTAAAGTGTTAGCATGGGGCTTACTGTCACTCAACACAGTGTATGCTAAAGTGTTAGCATGGGGCTTACTGTCACTCAACACAGTGTATGCTAAAGTGTTAGCATGGAGCCTACTGTCACTCAACAGTGTATGCTAAAGCGTTAGCATGGAGCCTATTGTCATTCAACACAGTGTATGCTAAAGCGTTAGCATGGAGCCTATTGTCACTCAACACAGTGTATGCTAAAGTGTTATCATGGACCTTACTATACCAACGAGACAATCTACCAAGAACTCGGCTTATTTCTTACAGAGAGGGCATCAGATGCCTGCT
Organism: Centroberyx affinis; assembly: GCF_046629955.1. NCBI lineage: Eukaryota > Metazoa > Chordata > Actinopteri > Beryciformes > Berycidae > Centroberyx > Centroberyx affinis. The sequence continues at coordinate 48,607 of NW_027280728.1, forward strand.
TTCATTGGAGATAAACACCATCAAAAAGTAGATTTAAAAAAAATGAACAAAACACCCAGAGTCATACATACAAATACGTGTGTGGAAGGTTACATTAGCTGTTAGACAAGAGAGTGAGGTTGGTGTGAGAGATACATAACTATACATATTACATTAGAAATGGCGTCAAGAGAGCAACGTGGGACTGTACAAAACCTATAAACAACCGACACCGACCAACAGACTGACGCTCGCCGGTCAGCTTCACTAGCACTACGCAAGCTGGCTCTATCCCTTTTGATTTATTTTCAACCCGAGGACGCGCGGAGGGGAGAGAGACGGCTAGACGGCGGGATTAACAGGTACCTTTCAGAAACGCATGATCCGAGACGGCAAGAGAATGCTTCTTTCTTAACACGAGTCACTTGTAGTTCACCTAATATGGAACACCGGAGGGGGGGGTGAGCCATATCAACGGCTTCACAGAGAGGGGAAGAAAACGTTAATAAATAAGGACAGAGACAACCGTTTTCCCCTCTTCCTTGTCCCTGGTGGAGAGATGATATCTAGAGGCTGGGATGTGGGATTCCACAGGGATTCTTGAAGTAAAACATTTTCAGCCTAGACCCTGTTATCCATCATACCAAAATCTCAACTGCTTCACTATAGACCTACTTGCGTCTTACTTGCCTCGGTGCAGCTCTCCAGTACAGTCCTAATAGGCCAATGGATACATGTACATATTTCATTTTCTGTTTATCCATGACCTGACAACTTTCACTATTTATTTTGCACTACTTCACACAGCAAAGTACGGAAGCGTAATGCATTCACTTGAGCAAAAAAATTTGCCGTTTTTCTGAATTAACGAGATAATTATCTCAGAATTCTGAGAAAAGTTTTCATGAAAAAAATAATTCTGCTGTTTTTCTGAATTAACGAGATAATTATCTCAGAATTCTGAGAAGTTTTCATGAAAAAAAATAAGTTTTTCTGAATAATTTTTTTTTTAAAATGCTGTTTTTCTGAATTAACGAGATAATTATCTCAGAAAAACAGAATTATTTTTTTCCTTTAAAAAAAATGCTGTTTTTCTGAATTAATGAGATAATTATCTCAGAAAAACAGAGCAGAATTATTTTTTTTCCATGAAAACTTTTCTCAGAATTCCGAGACAATTATCTCGTTAATTCAGAAAAACAGGGCAAATGTTTTTTCTCAAGTGAACGCATTACGCTTCCATAGCAAAGCACCTGCAGCCAGCCGGTAAAGAGCAAACAAAGTGCTAAAGGAACACCCAAGGGAGCGTCAACACTAGGAGAAAGGCGTGACTTTAGATCATTCCATTTCCACTGGAGAGCAAGCAAGACACGAGTCGCTCTATAAGAAACAGACGAGATTTTGGTCAGAACCGATCGGTATGACGGGAAACGATAAAGAGTCCGGGACGAGAATGTCCGGAGTGCCTCTTTAGAAGGATAAGGCGTCTTCTCTGTTTGATATATACAGAGGAAAGAGAGGGAGGGAAGACGACGTGGAAGGAAGGAAGGAAGAAGTCTGGAGGGCAGGAAGTTCCGTAGACCTCCGGTTGGCGTGGAAGGGCGTCGGCGCGACAGTTATCGTTGGCGTCGAATCACAAAGAAGCGCTTCACAATGTGCCCTGAGAATTAGCGAAATACATTGTGTCACTCTTCACCCTGCGCTAACTACCCTTACAGCATGGTTTGCGTTTTTTTTTTTTTTTTTAACGAGTGGTCTACGTGTGTGTCGTGTGTTTGCGTGTGTGTGTTCTCTCACCAGCCCCCCCCCCCCCCCCCCTTTCATTTGACTGTAACAGTGTCCATCAGCAGTCACAAATCCACAAAGTGTAAACCCCTATGAAATATAAGTTAAAAGAAAAATGCATAGGTACATATATTCATATATCTATTAATAGGACAAAAAAAAAAAAAAAAGAAACAAAATGATTAGAAAACTAGAATTACGCCTGGCAGGAATCAGCGAGAGGGAGAGGGGACGTCGTCTTCGGAACGGGATTCCTATCAGTGTGTGTGTGTGTGTGTTTAGCCGTGTTCTTACCAGCAGATGTAAAAGACAACAACAACAACAACAACAACAACAACAAAACAACCGTTCTGAAATGCAAAGGCAACGCCGAGTCTTTCAGCTCTGGTGTCGTTTTTTTTAAAAGAAACCGACCCCCCCGCTCCCTCCCCTACAACAGTGATCAGAGCAGCATAGAAAAAACCCCCCAAAAAACAAAGACAGTGTGTGAATGTGAATTAGAGCGATAGATAGGGAGGAAATACCATGACAGATCCCAACTGGAAGTCCACTAGGGTGGGGGTGGGAGGGGAGAGGGGTGGGGGGGGGTTAGAAGTAAATTTACAGTGGTTTTTTTTTTTTAAAGGATCAGTGGGAAAGGCTCCGAGCCAAAGGCGGCTGTTGTAAGTCACAGTGAACAAGCTCGATAAGGCAGAGAGGAGGTGTGTGGGGGGGGGGGCGGGGGTGGGGTTGGGGTGTAATGGCGGTAGTAGTGGTGGCTTTAATACACTTTTACAGTCAAAAGTTCAAAAGTGGAGAGCGGGCCGAAGTCGAGGAAGGGGTGGGGGGGGTGAGGGGTGGTGGTCCGCCCCCACTCTCCTCGCCTTTCCGGAGAGGAATGGGCAGGGCGCTCGCGGGCAGGGGGGGGGGGGGGCAAAACAAAACCATTCTACCCCCCCCCTTTTTTTCCCATCTCCCACCCTCCTTTCCCTTCCTCCTCCTCCTCCTCCTCCTCCCCCTCCTCCCCCCCCTCGTCCCCCCGCGTCTCCCTCTCACTGCAGCATCAGCTGCTTGAGGTTGTCGTGCAGGATGGTGTCCTTGACGTCGCGGAACACCAGCCGGATGTTCTCGGTGTTGATGGCGGTGGTGAAGTGGTGGTAGAGGGGCTTCTGCTGCTGCTCGCGCCGCTTGTCGCGGAAGCACTCGACCAGGAAGCGCTGCACGTCGGCCAGGCTCGCCGGCTCGCCCGAGAACTCGGGGAAGTAGTCCCTGACCGACACCTGCCGCACCTTCTCCTCCAGCAGGTCCGTCTTGTTCAGGAAGAGGATGATGGAGACGTTGCCGAACACGCGGTTGTTGACGATGGTCTCGAAGATGTTGAGCGACTCGCTCAGCCGGTTGGTCTGCCGGTCCTCCATCAGCACCTGGAGGGGGAGGGGGGGAGGGGGAGGAGGAGGGGCTGTTAGGATGGATAGGTGTGTGTTTGTGTTAAAAGGTGAGGGTGTGAGTGTGTGTCTGGTATGATAATTAAGTCACTGGTATGTCTATCGGGGTATGTGCAGGTTTCAGAATACCAAATTTAAGACACTTTAGTATCGGTGTAGTCTTTTTTAAGACTATATGGTTTAGGGGACAAACTATTCATTTGTTGGTAACACTTTACAATAAGGGTCACTAAGTTAAGGGTTAGTTAATGCTTAATAAGCATTAACTAACCCTTAATTAACAGTTAACTAATGTGTCTGGTAATCATTTACTAATGGTGTTCATGTTAACTAAGGTATTAATTTATACATTATTTAATAGTCATCTTTATAAACTATTAAATAATGTATAAATTAATACCTTAGTTAACATGAACACCATTAGTAAATACACAGTTAACTGTTAATTAAGGGTTAGTTAATGCTGATTAAGCATTAACTTAGTGACCTTTATTGTAAAGTGTTACCCATTTGTTTAGAAGCCAAGCCAAAATTAAATGTAGACAAGGTAAAATTTGTGAGAACCGATGGCACTTTCTTGATGTTTGATGTCTTATTTAAATGTAAATCCTATTTATTTCCACACAGAAGTATGGTATACATTTTCCCACATAACCATTGACACATGCTTCATTCTGATGACTTTGGTGTTGTTGGCAACATGCTGGTGCATGGAAATGCATCTTGTAGTTCTGCTTTGGTTCTTCAAAAGTACTATCAACTTGATTAAAAAGACAATCTAAAAACACAATCTTCTAGTAAAATTACTTTGTCAGTTATGAATCAAACCGTACGTCCATGACCTGAGAATGTGATTCCTTCCTGGTTGTTTCTCAGTCTGGTTTCCCCTCCATTTGGGCTGAAAACCATCTAATGCAATGAATGTGTGAAACAAGTTGGAAAACACATTCTGCTATATTCCTGCATTGTGATCCATTTGGAAAATCCCCTCGTATTCCCTGACTTCCCCAGAGAATTGATCCAATTCCCTGACTTTCCCTTGTATATATCATGATATCCCAGGGATTCCGTGACCGGTGGAAACTCACTGCACTGCACGGCTTCCACCTTGGCTTACCTGGTCGTATTCGGAGGAGGAGACGAGGAAGAGGATGGAGGTGACCGAGTCGAAGCATTCGAACCAGCGCCGCCTCTCCGAGCGCTGGCCGCCCACGTCCACCATCTTGAAGGGCACGTTCTTGATCTCGAAGTCGTACTCGTGGATGCCCTTGGTGGGCTTTCTGGCCAGGAGGATGTCCTGCTGGCTGGGTAGATAGTCCTGGAGGAGGAGGAGGAGGAGGAGGAGGAGACGAGGAGGCCATCAGGAACATAACGGTTAGTACGACGCTAATTCAAAATGAATGGGAACTGAACGTCTTAAAAGATACAAGAAAATAATTCCCATCCCTAGGAGAGAGGAGATTGTGAGATTCATGGATACAGGGTGTCTACACATCTTTTCGCTCAACAAATTCCATATTTCAATACTAATCCAGGATATAGATCAAACTTTCCGTGATCAATATAAGAAAGTGTTTAGGCTCAAGTATCTGCAGGTTTCAAAAGGCCAAATTTAAGGCTTTTTTTTTTTTAATGCTACATGGAAGCGAATTTAAGACCAATTTAAAAGCCAAAACAATGATAAACTACCAGGAAATGAATTGTTAATGTTATGATGATGATGGTTAAATTATGATGTCCAACTGTATTTAGTAAAGCAGATAGGATGCATATTGTTCTATTATCCCTGGTCTGTATTAATTTAAGAGTGGACATGCAGCACAAAGAAACATGTGATTGAAAGGTGAAAAAATTAGACCTCTAATAACCGGATTTAAGGCATTTTTACAATTTTTAAGGCCTTGAATTTTCTGAACTTGGGACCCAAATTTTGTTATTTGGATTATTATTCCCATAAAGGTCTACCAGCATCCAATACACATTAGACAGATCTTACAAAATGAACAAATTACAGACATTTCCCCCCAAAAACTGATTTTTCCATAACATTTCTGGGCCTGGAAAATATCTCCAATTTCCGATTCAGTGAAGCAAAAGGTTTACACTGAAAACGCAATGGAAACCTTCCTCTATAGATTCCACTACTGCCTCCATTTTTCATGACAGGATGCAGAAGGAAATCGCACGTCTAGGAGGAGGAGAAGAAGAACGCACGTGCCAAAAACAAGTTCAATTGGCACAGGATTAATATTATCAGGCGACCTCTGTCTTCAAAATATGGTGGGTAATTTGGACCAGAATTTTTACTTAAATTCACAGACGTTTCTCGCAGAATTAAAATCACAGATGATTTCTACAAATCATTACAAATCGCCGGATGTCCCTGGGAAATAGTTCTGTGCGATTTTGGGCTTTACACTGTCCAAAAAATTTTTATTGGCCCTGGGTGGATTTGGGGAACAAATGCAGGGTTTTCAGTTCCAGATACAAAAAAAAAAAAAAAAAAAAAAAAAATTCCACACACTTCCCATGACTGGCTGCAGTGGGAACCGGCCCCTTCTAACACTTTGCATTATTGAAATACCAGAGCACATAAACAGCGTGGGGCTTAAGGGGACGAATGTGTGTGTGTGTGTGTGTGTGACGCTGAGCAGTTCTCCTTAATGTTACCGAGGCTTGGGGGCATCAGGCCAAATATGTAAAAAAAAAAAAAAAAAAAGAGTCAAACAATCAGACAATTCTCGGCCAGAAATTATCTGGAAAAAGATGTGACGACATTTCTGGTAGTTCCAGTGATGTTTTGACTGATGTGTGTGTCAGTGTGCGTGTGTGTGTGTGTGTGTCAGTGTGCTCTGCCTACACTAGAACCAAATTCCTAACATTCCAGACGTGGTGACTTCACCGGAAAAGTCATCACTGATGCTGAACAAGCTGGAGCACGTACACACAGAAATAAGGGAGATTTTCCCCCAAATTCCCTACAAACACACACTTTATACCTCAGGGGTATAAAGTTACCAGCTAGTTAATTCAAGGGTCTTTTCTAATGTTGTTTTTCTAATCCCTTAAAACAATGGTTCTCAACGTGGGGTCCGGGGACTACCAGGGGTCCTTGAGGGGATTCCAGAGGGTCCCCAGCAAAATGATGAATTGTTAAACTTCACCATTATTTAATTTACAAGAAGTGAACACAATTAGAGAATGCAGAAGAATTACTGTTTTGATTATAGTTTCTCTGATATCTCTCTACTTATAATACAGATAGTCATGGAAAACAAAATCATATCTAACAATACAAATATTCTCAGATTTGGGTCAAATGGGGGTCCGTGGGCCTAATGTGGACTACATTAGGGGTCCATGATGTGAAAAAGTTTGAGAACCACTGCCTTAAAATGTTTGTGTTTGATGTACCACAATAATGAGTCAACCTAGGCTATATCCAGTTCTCGAAACTTTTAAATTTGCTGTTCTGAACAGCTGGTGTCTGGTAGCTCTTTCTCAGGAAGAATCCTCTGCTGCACAGGAAGTGATGCGTTTCACATTTCCGGTTTGTGTGGAACAAACAGAAGAAGAGCTGGGTAGTTACCATGAGCAGCGATAGCCACCGTGGCTGAACAGACAAAGAAAAGAGCGCCACCTACACAAACTCAAACTTCACCAACAGAAAATCCAAGCCCCGCCCACACGGTTTGATTGACAGGTGACCTCTGGGAAGTGCAGTGCAGAAAACACCACAACAAAGAGCACCGAGCACCAAAGATGAGACAAAATGAAACAGAAAAAACGGCATCATGGATTAACACTTAAAGGGCTTTCTTCTTCTTAAAATTGGATAGAACATTAATCTTTTAGATGGCACTACTCTCTTAACAGCCAGTAAAATCAAAATTGGTTTTGAAGAGCTTCTAACTATTGAGTTGTCTAGAGTACAGTTTGATTACCTCGTCTGGAAATTTGACCTGGCAGAACTTTTAAGTCAGAAATTTGAACGACTAAGTGTTTGGAGACAGATATAATATTTGAGATATTTTTGTTGCTGCTACCAACAGATTTGTTAGATTTGTCAATGTACAAACAAATAAACAAAAGTTGTAGTGGACACGCTGGGCTGTATCTTTCTGTGTAAATTGAAAAAGATGAAAAAAAAAACAAAAAAAAAAACCCTTCTGATTTCCAGAGGGAGGAGCGAGAAGTGAATATTGAAGTGTCGGTTTCCCTCCTCGCCCCCACACAATCCTGTTCCACTTCCTCTTCCTGTAGGAGCCTGTTACATAACACGCACAGGCCTAGTCGCCCTAGTTCTGTTTCTGTGTTCATGAAGACACAAGAGAACGGGAAAGACGGCCGGGCTTATATGGTGGAACCCTTTGCTATCGTGATACCTTCTGTGTGATCATAAATATGGATCCCATCACAAACGTTCGACGAGCTGCACTGCTTAGTTGGTTATTTGATATCATCTATCAGATGTCCTGGCCTACACATCATATTCTACAGACTTAAGAAAACATCTTTGTTTGGTACAGATCCCCGCAAAAATCACACCATAATCATTTGAATCCGTTTTTCAATGAAAATGAGAATAATGATGTAAAAATTTTCATTCCCTCAAATCATATCGCAATTGCAATATCAGTCAAAATAATCGTAATTAGATTTTTTTTTTCAAAATCGTTCAGCCCTAATTTGAACATATTTAAATTAAAAGCACCAACGCAGGAAAATCATTTCATGTTTTTATATTTATATTTCCTTAAATATGAGTAATAATAGTAACCTTTTGATAACTTCATCACACCCAGTACAGCCAGGTTCCAGTTTCGTTGCTCACGGAACTGTGATGTAGGTTATACAGGTGAAACCATTACTCATTCACTTCCCTCACCTAGAATTTCCCTGGTGCTCTGGGGATTCCAGCTAGGCTTCTAGTCACTGAGCTGCCCTGATCTACATGATAAAGTTATGTGGTAGGATTGACTGAGCCAAAAAAAAAAAAAGTTTTCAACCATACTCCTGTGGGTGCTTTTATTGTCTTAGTTATACTAGTAAATGTGCTCAAAAACGCATACAGCCTAATTTGACTGTGTAAAATCCTGGAGGGTGAGGCGGCTACATGGAAGCTAAATGGAAGAATAGCGATTGTGCATGGGAACAAGGCGGCGCGGAGATAGCGGGAGGAGGTTCAGACAAGGCGGGGGGGGGGGGGGGGGGCGGACGGGGCGGACAGGAAGACAACAGTTTCACTTCTCTTTCCAAGAAACTCATTCTGGTGCCTATCAGTCAAGACCGATCTGCTGAATGAGCCTCGTCCTCGGCTTTTTTTTTTTTTTTTCCGGGGGGGGGGGTGTGTGTGTGTGTGTGCGCGATTGGCGGGAGCCTCGGCGGGCACGGGGCGGGACTTACCGACTGTCCGAGCTTTTCCAAATTGTCCAGGAAATACTTGACCGACTCCCCCTGAGAGAGAGAGAGAGAGAGAGAGAGAGGGGGGGGGTTACATACAAAATCATTTTAAAAATCAAAAAATTGTGTCATCTTGTTTTCCCCAACATTCAGGCTTTAACACCCCCTTTATCTTTTCTTCTTCTCTTGTACACACACACACACACACGAAAGCAGCCGAAGCCGACTACGATCGCTAACGGCCGAGCAGTCATGGCCCAGACCACTTCCTGACCAGAGGCGCGATCACAGCTGACAGACGAAGTTCATGTCGGCCGAAGACGTACACACACACACACACACACACACGGAATGACGAGGAGTGCAAATGAGCGGGGCCCGGATTGCGAAAACAACAAAAACCACACGCAGGCAAAACCGTCGGGGCGCCCTCGGTGAGAACCCGACCACACCGAGGCTCTAATGGGAACAAGCTGCCCAGGAAAACGGAAAAAAAAAAAAAAAAAACCCAAGCAGAAGACGGAACGAACCGACAGAGGAGAGCCTCGTTCTGTGTGTGTGTGTGTGTGTGTGTGCTGTGTAAATGTTTTCTGCTTTCAGTGTACTTTGCATCCCTCATTTACTCCGGCGTTTCCTTTTATTTTTTTTTGCGGGTGTATTTCAAGGTTAGAAAAGCAGGCTTGTGACCCAGAAGGTTGCCGGTTTGAGTCCCTGGACCGGCTGGGGGGAAAAGTGTTCAGCTGCCATTGAGCGAGGCACCGGAACCCCCGACTGCACCTGTGGAGCTGCCACCAGTAGGCTTGGGCCGATATTCGATATTATCGAATATCGCGATATTTTCCGCGGTATCGATTATCAAGTAGTTTTAAAGGAATAGTTCACCCAAAAATGAAAATTCTGTCATCATCTCCTCCCCCTCATGCCAGTTGAAACACAGGTGAAGTTTGTCCATATAACACACAGGGAGGCTGCAGCACAACTCCATAGCAGCCTTCTCCAAAACAACTGAAGTCAGTGGGGACCAGTTCTTCAGAGTTCCAAAAAGACCTACAGTATATTTACACCATCATTTAGTGCAAATCTGAACTACAGCTGATTGATTTGCAACAAATAATGGTGTATAGGTCTTTCTATTCACAGTGTGATTGTTTGGCTGTTTTTGTTTTGGAGCTCTAAAGAACAGGTCCCCATTGACTTCAGTTGTTTTGGAGAAGGCTGCTACCAAGTTGTGCTGGCAACCTCCCTGTGTGGTATATGGACTAACAAACTTCACCTGTGTTTCATTTGGCATGAGGGTGAGGAGATGATGACAGAATTTTCATTTTTGGGTGAACTATTCCTTTAACTTCTGACCTTAAACAGGGGCATTAGAGTGTGTGTGTTTGAAGATGCCTGGTGTGTTGGAAGTGGCTCGGGGTCTCGGATCACGAAACGGCAGAAACACAGACCGCCACATTCTGCCGGTGGTTTGTTCTGGTCTTTCTTTGTCCCTGTACAGACCGAGGAGGAGAATAGCGAGGAAGGAGCCAAACAAAAACAGTGTTGTGCGCAGTAATCCAGAGACCATGTGGGTCATCTGCCAAACGCACCAGGCTTTCCTGCTTTCGCAATCTGCTACCAAACCACATGCAAGCACACACACACACACACACGCACACAGAACTGTAAGCTCGAAGTGAATCAGCCCTGATACTTGACTAACGTTTCACTGAGTTGCAGATGGGGTTGTGATTCATTTGTGCCGCAATGCAGATGAAGTGTGGAACCGCCTCTAAATCTCGCCCAAAAAAAAAAAAAAAAAAAGTCCCAAACATTTTATGTTGAAATCAACGGCTATCCTCTATTTGGCCACCAGCAGGCAAAGTGATGTCTCTCACCCCTCATGGTGCCTCCATCAGGTCTTTAGTCCAGGAAAAAAATGTACATTTGTGTGAAATCACAAAAGCTGGTATACAGTTGGATGCCCTAAACAATTTCAGAAGTGGCAGACATTTATCTTTTTGCCATCTTTTGACTATTTTATGATATATGACAATCAGCCAAGTGTGAAAATAGCAGTGTTCTCAATTTCTTTACACAATATCATTGAATTTTATGATGATTAGAACTAGTGCATCTTTAGGAGCATCTGCCTGTATAGACTGCAGTGGATTTGTTGCTCGTGTGAGACGAGTAGCGTCAACATGGCGGAGATGTGGGATCACAGAAATGTGCCTTTTAGTGGGAGCGGTGACCAGTGGTGGAAGAAATACTCTGATCCTTTACTTAAGTAAAACTACCAATAGAGCAATGTAAAAATACTCCATTACAAGTTAAAGTCCTGCATGAAAAATCCTACTTAAGTAAAAGTACATAAGTATTAGCAGCAAAATGTAGTTAAAGTATTAAAGTAAAAGTAGTGGTTTGGTCCCTCTGACTGATATTTTATTATATATGACATCATTAGATTATTAATACTGAAGCATCAGTGTGTAAGCAGCATGTTACTGTTGTAGCTGCTGGAGGTGGAGCTAGTTTGAACTACTTTATATACAGTTAGCTAGTTTAGTCCAGTGGTTCCCAACCTAGGGGTCGGGCCCCTCCAAAGGGTCACCGGATAAATCTGAGGGGTCGTGAGATGATTAATGGGAGAGGAAAGAAGAAAAAACAAAGTTCTGATACACAAATCTGTTTTCAGTTTTTGGACTTTTTCTCTGATCTTTGATTTTTGCTGAAATATTGGATCATTTGAACATTTATTGAAATGAAACCATGTGAGGTTTAGAGGGAAAAATCACTATTTGGTGGAGCTGTTAACAACTCATAGACATCTGAAATGTGACCCGACTACACACTGCTTTCTGTAAGACGTCAAAAGCCAAAAAGGTTGGAAACCACTGGTTTCATCTTTAACAATGTGTTGTATTTTAAAAGCTTGTTATATTATCCATTGTGTCAAATCTCCATCTGAAAAGTAACTAAAGCTGTCAAATAAATGTAGTGGAGTAGAAAGTACAATATTTCCCTCTGAAATGTAGTGGAGTGGAAGTATAAAGTAGCATCAAATGGAAATACTCAAGTACCCCAAGAGTGAAAGCAGTCAGTTTTATCTGCTACCTCTGTTAAGTACATGTTCTCTGTCTAGGGTTTGACTGATAAGGGTTTTTGAAGGATGTCAATAGTGGGGTGGTGAGATGTGGTGTGTGTGGGAGGGAGGAGGGTCATTTCGTATCAGGACGGAAGACACTGAATCATCTGACAAAACCATCCTGAATGACAAAGCGCACGCTCTCTTTCTTAGCCTCTTTCCCTTTAAACCCCTCTCTCTCTCTCTCTAGCCCTGAAGAGCTAAAAGGAAGGGAGAGAGGGGGAGAGAGAGTAAGGAAGGCCATTGTTTCCAGTTTCTATGCTATTCTATGGTACATTTGATTCGTGTGAGTGAGCGGTTTCCTCTCGCACACAAGCACAACAGGCCTGGGTTTGTTTTTACTGAGTCTTGGAGGGCTGATACTGTAGGTTAGGGAGGAGACTGAGAAGGAGTGTGTGTGTGTGTGTGTGTGTGTGTGTGTGTGTGTGTGTTAGCGTTTTCTCTCCATCTCTTTCTCCTCTGTCCCGCCTGTTGCCGCGACACGATGCGCGAATTTACTTTCGATTGTAAACCTCAACCAGATTGTGGACAGAGGGACTTCGTGAAATTCAAGGACTCAAAATTGGCATGTTTTGGGATAAGATATGTCATTGGTCAAAATTAGACATCATAGAGCAGTGGTTCTCAACGTGGGGTCCGGGGACCACCAGGGGTCCCTGAGAGGGTTCCAGGGGGTCCCCAGCAAATTGATAAATTGTTAAACTTCACCATTATTTCATTTACAAGAAGTAGAGGAATGACTATTTCGATCATTTCACTGTTATCTCTGTACCTACAATACAGATAGTCATGGAATTCTGGACAAAATCATATCTAACAATAAAAAATATTCTCTGATTTGGGTCTGGGAGACAAAATCTCATCAAATGGGGGTCCTTGGCCCCAATGTGGAGTAAATTAGGAATGGAATTAATTGATATGGAAAAGGTTGAGAATCACTGTCATAGAGTTTCATGGTGAAATCCTTCATCTTAAACCAGCAGATCTCCATCCCAGGGTTTTTCGGTCAGGATGGAAGTGTTGATCCAGTCATGCTGAGGAATTTGGGTGTCACAGCATCCCCCCTCTCCTATCACCAAAATATATCCCTTTATCCGTGGCCGCCGCCAATCTCTTTAACACGTGCGGGAAATCAATTCCTTTTAAGTCGGCTTCCTCGTGTGTGGGAATGCAACGCTTGACGAGTGGAGCGGGGGTGGAAGTGAGACAGACGGTTGAAGCAGAAGTGGGAATGTAGTTTGACTTCGACACGTCATGTGACCAAATGCGAAACACTTGAAACGAGCTTCAATCTGTTGACATTTTAATGATTAGCTGATAATCATTAAAATGTCGTAATGTGGCAAAAACACTGCCACTTCCCAGTTCCAGGTTCGTCGTGTGGCCGCACGTCAAACACCGAGCCAAAGCTAAAACGTGTGTCTTAAAGCTTTAATGATTATGAAGTAGAAGTAGGCGAGGCAGGTCGACAACACTTCGTCACAAAATAGCGCAACTCCTGGAATGCCTTTATGATATATAAGCATGTGTTTTGAATTTCAGAACTGGAATATCTCAAGCTTTCAAAATGACCCACCATGGCTTTTCCTAGGCCCACTTTCTAGACGTTGTCGGATTGTAAAAAATAGCAGTTATAGTTAAAAGTATAAATCTGTTGGCCTTCTCTTTGACACCCAAAATCCACCGGCCTTTCTAGTATTGATGGCTTTCGGTTTAGTGGGGAAGCACACTTTTAAGAACAGCCACGGTCACTTTCCTGTTTATAGCCGACTTGTAGTTATACTCCTCTGGCTCAAATCATCTGGCACATAAATAAAACTATGTTTACAGCTGTATGTGCGTGTATGTGTGTGTGTGTGTGTGTGTGTGTTCTGATACAGTGCGAGAAGAAAGACAGAGGCGAGTAATGGAAGCAGGCTTAGTGCTAGGGTCTGCTATTTGCTCTAGAGTAGGCTTAGGCACACGCACGCTCCTATATCTCTGCTCGAAGCAGATGCTTAGCGAGGCTATTTCCCTTCAGGACAGTAATAGATCATTTTCCTGTGAGCAAGACACTGTTAGACCACAATCTAAACTTGTGTAGTGAGGGAGGGATGGAGGAAGGAAGGGAGGGGGAAGTCAGAGAGAGAGCGAGAGAGAGCGAGAGAGAGAGAAAGAAGCAGCCCTTCATTAGCTGGTCTATGTCCTTCTCTGTGCACTCGGCAGCTGCAGCGCTGTTGTCTGCAAATGGGTGTAAGCGCCTTTATCTGTGTGTGTGTGTGTGTGTGTGTGTGTGTGTGTGGGCAGCGTTTTTGTATGCCTGCTTGTGTGTGCAATCAAAGTCGCCTCAACCAGATTGTGAGCAGTAAGGAAATTGATTTCAAAGTAACAATCCGCTATATTTTCATATAAATGTCCATTTTGAAACGGGAGTCGCTCCACTCCCCTCATAGCTGTAAATATCATCTGTACTGTAACCATAGTAACGTTTATGATTCACACCATTACGGCTGCAGCCAATGCTGGTTTAGACCGCGTTTTCAATTCACTTGACAACACCGGTAACCGAAGGCATTCATTTACCCGTCAACTTTTGATAAACCGCCGCCGACTTTCATCTTACAAACCTGGTGCTTTTAAGCAACGTACTTGTGACTTTCTTACAGGACATGGGTTGAATCTCCCTGGTATGGCTGACATAACTTAGTGTGCAGACACATGGGCAGTGCCATGGAGAACATGGAGAATTTCCCCCATAATTTCAACCTGAAATGCTATGCAATGCTCCCATGACTGGGGGGGGGGGGTGTGCAAGTATTGGGTGAAAATACAATGACTCTAAAAGCTCCACCTGTTCACACCAAAGTGCTGTGGTAGCACAGTATGGCCGGAACTAAGAGAATGGCTGAGCAAAATATTTAATGCATGCATTGACTTAGCCACTACAGCTAAGAAACCACCAAGCTACTTCCTGGCATGTGAATGTCCGCAGGCTGCAACGAGCCCCCCTGACTTCTACCATACTGCCTGGTGTACACACACACACACTGCATTTCCCTTATGCAGGGCTCTTGGGGCTCTGTAGTGTAAACTGCACATTGCAAAAGGTGTTACACATGCAGAACGAACCAATGAACACATAAAGGCTCTTCTATAGGAGCTACCAAGCACCTAAACAAAAAAAGCTGATTGCCTAAATGCCAGTTCCAGGGCTACAGCCAAAGATATTGCATGACTGAAACATTTTGTCGGGCCGAGTTAAAGTCCGCTTACAGTCTGCTTGTACAGAACATAATGCAACTTAGATGCTCATGTGGGGGGATAGTTAATATGAGGGCTAGTTCATAGGATAATTGCTTAAGCCAGACAAAAAAAATCAAACGTAAGTAACTTTCTAGCGGTTTTGAGAAGTTTTTAACTTTCTTATAAAAGAAAGCAACCTTCTTATCACTCATAGCCTCCGAAAGTGATGTTGACTGTAGTATAAAAATAGGAACAAGCTTTATTTTGGTGTCTTTTCATGCATTCTGACACCTTGATTCAGAGTATTTTAACATGCTTCCCTAAAAAAAAACCTGTGTGGTTTATTTTCTAGTTCAATTATGAGTGTTGAGCAGTGACACTGAGCAGTGGCATGCAAAAAGTGATGACAACAGGTATTAGGTAGCCTAGAGGAGTAGAGAGTAAACAAACCACAGTGGGTAGACAAAACCCACTCTCTCAGAGGTCTGGAGTTCCAAAAATTAAACCGCTAATTTACCACTGAGAGAACAAAATGTGAAACGACAAAACAAAAAGCTGCAGGCTGTTACCTGTGATTTCATTAAAAAACATATCATCCTGAGCTTCCAAAACTGCATGATACAATGTTAGTTACCATGATCTCGGTAGAAAAAAGCAGTGTTGCATGGCAAAACGTCAGCTGTGTGCATAAGGCAGGGAGAATGCTGTCCTCTTGTTCACAGCAAAGCTAAATCGAAGCTTATGTCAGCCACAAACACATTTACATGAAAATAATTCACATACTTTTCTATCCCCCGCGTTCCTGTAACCATGAATACTTCCACGATGACGTACTGTGAAGGCTTCCTACGCCGTACTTAGGAGCAGAGTGTGGGAGTGTAGGAGTGTTATTTTATTTGTTCACACTGTTTTTTATTAGCGCTATGCTAATTAGTGCTTGCTAGCTATGTTAAACTTAAGGCAAAACCAAAGCAGCAAAAAATCCTCTGGCCCTGCCCACAAGTGGTCAGAATTAGGGCTGAACAATTAATCCAAATTTTATCGAAATCGCAATATGGCCTACTGCAATTTTCAAATCGCAGGAGGCGCAATATTTGTTAAAGGTGAAATGTGTCAAAATACCATTTTAAATTAAATATTGTGGTGCTGCAGAGATGTCCTGGCCTACACATCATATTCTACAGACTTAAGAAAACATCTTTGTTTGGTACAGATCCCTGCAAAAATCACACCATAATCATTTTAATACGTTTGTCAATGAAAATGACAATAATGATGTAAAAATTATCATTCCCTCTAATATCGCAAATCATATCGCAATTGCAATATAGTCAAAATAATCGCAATTAGATATTTTTTCAAAATCGTTCAGCCCTAGTCAGAATAGATCGACACATCAGCCAAGTCGCTCACAGTGTGAACGCAGGGTAAAGCTCGCTCTCACACACACACACACTCACCAGCTGGAACTCTCGGCGGCGGTCGTAGGCATTCTGGATGCCCTGGTCGGCCCACAGGGCCCGGATGGAGGGCAGGTAGTGCAGGAAGACCTTGGTCTCCACCATGCCGTGGCCGTGGGACATGGCCGACCGGGTGTCAAACGCCATCATGGTGTCTCCGTGCCGCTGGTTGGCCTGGTTGCCCCACGGGATGTGCAGCTTCTCCCGGGCATCCACCAATACCCGAATACCTGGGGGAGGAGACGGTGGAGGAGAGGTGAGATAGACATCGGCCAAAGAGAGAGTGACAAGAGAGAGGGTGGTGAGAGATAAAGAGAGAGTGACAAGAGAGAGAGGGCGGTGAGAGATAAAGGCTAGGGTGTGACTGATATGGGTCTTTGAAGGCAGATACAAATACTAATATTTAAACTGAAGCAGTCAATAACTGATAATCAACATGCCCAAAAAATACACTGTTTACTAGAGTTGTGAATTGCAGAGTGGTTACAGGATTTAGCCAATACTACTACTAGATCCAAACTGACAATGCTGCAAGTCATCACTTCCATTAGGTCATTCTCATTATAGGTCATTAGTCATATTAGAAATAGGCAGCAGTATAGAGCATTTTGAACCACAAATATTATTGTAACCCTGTAACTAGGGTTGGGATGATTGGGCGAATGCATTGGGGATCGGCAATATGCTGAACCCATCGCCGGTGGAAATTCCCTTGCTGTTGTTTTGCAGATGTAAACCACCTTGACATTAAAATATGGCGCCTAGTGCAAGACATTCAGGGTTTCCTGCAGAGCCTGACAAGCATAGATAGCTTGCTTAACAAAAGAACACCCCACCTTGACTGCAAAACCCTACTTTTTTCCCCCCCAAAACTCCATTATATACCAGTTTATTTTCATTGAGACCAAAGTCCAGCATCTTACCGCAACGTCTGCTGGCCAAAAGGGACATTGTGATGAATAAGGAGCATATTATTTTGCAATACTTATATTTTGTACTACTTTTTCTGGCAAAACAGGCACCGTCAACTGCACAGTCAAATATGTACAATTTATGTTATGCGTTTGGAATGACAGAGATGGGCATTTTCTTATCTTATTAAAAGTGTGCCACCTACTTTTGGACAACTTTGGGGAAAAGATGCTGCTCTATGTCAGCGAGGAGGCTAATTTGCATACAGCCTATCACAGCGCATTTAGTTTTAGATTGACGTGTCACTCTACTCTGGCAGACATGGCGCCGGGTCAGCATTATTGCGGTGTGGAAGGATGCGAAAGAGACAGAGCAGCTATACTGGCTTCCTGTTCACTGTAATGGATTACCTTTACCGACTGATTTACAGGCCGGAGGAGTTTGTTTGCTGGGCCGCTTGGAAGTGAAAGGGAGCGACAGGGAGAGGGTTAAAATCTCTTTGACTGTGGCGCATGCATGTAAAACAGTCACAGGGTTGGAAAATGTAAAAATGAGAAAAAAAAAACCCTCAAACTCAATAAAATCACCTAGTGTAGTATCTGCATTCTCTTAGCCCTCCACGGCACATGGATTTACACCCCTGGTTTAGTTTACAGAGTATCTCTTGCTTGTTTCATCTGGTTTGTGACCAAAAGATTTCCAAATGGCACATGATGATCCGCGTTTGGTTACTAAGGTATTTAGTGCGGGTTTACCCATTCATACTCAATGTTTGAACTGCCAAAATGCCAGTGAAACCATTCAGTTTTGGCTAGTCACAACATGAAGTTCAAATGGTAGGTTACTCATTTCCATTGTTTGCTATGCTTAAATGAGATTGTACCGATCCCTGAGGGAAAGTTGGGAAATAGGCGTGCAAGTTGGAGTCAGGTGAAATTGGATAAGTAAAAAGAGACGGATGTGTAGGCGGCAACTAGACGGCTGTGATTGGTCACAGTGCTCGCTGTGAACAGAGGGATGTTGATGGAAACGCTTGCTTTGCTATTACAGCAGGCATTCTAAGCCAAACTAGAAAATGTGCTCAGTCGAGCACAGACCTCCTCCGTGTCTGATAACACCCCGCAAGGCAGTTATGCACGTTTTGGTGATATGCCACGCTCACCACCACTACCCCTTTTGGCCAATCGACTCGAGTTCTTCCTTAGCCAATAACCAACCGTCATACCAAGTTTTGTGCAAACCCGTGCCCAACTTTTAGAGATATCCTGCTAACGGACGGACGGACAAACAGATGCGGCTGAAAACATGACCTCCGTGGCGGATGTAATGAAATGTCTCCATACCGTCTAATTGTACCTAATTGTGAAAACTAAATTTGTGATATGATTACAAACAATTAATTATGCAGCCCTACTGGAGGAGTGCAACTATTTCCCCAACCTTGAAGAAAGTTTTGCAGTACCACTACCAGCTCATGTAGGTGTGTACTTCAAGTCTATTTTTTTTTTTTTTTTACAATTGCTGCGACATGTCATTGATGAAGATCTACACGCATCAAAAACATGTTATATTTCAAATGCTAACTTCTTAGTGAATTCATAATCTTGACGCTGCCCATCCCTGTGTTTACCAGCCAGCCAGCAACAGAGAGAGGACTGAATGTGAGGCGGGAGGAGGATATTTCTAAACTAAGAGCGCTGATTTCCTGGGAAAATTATGTCAATCATCATTTTGAATTATTTTACAGTAACAACATTTTGATGTGAAAATGTGGCGCTGCTACGTAAAATGCATTTCAGGTTGGAAGGGCTGCTACTACTGAGCAAATCAGGAATTCAAAAACATTTATAACCCATTTGAATTTTGACTGCTTGCATAATTTCCCGGTGTTAATCTCTAACAATATTCAAAGTGCCCCATACGTAGCAGCACTGCTTGCCAACTCCTTGTACAAGTGCTTTACATGTAGCTCATCTCAGGCCATAAAATTGAAATCAAGACTTTTTCAGAGACTAGAGATTTATTCAGGCCTTGTAGCGAAGACAAACCTGGATAAAACACAGAAAGACACTGCTATCTACCACTCATATCTCATATCCCAAAGCAACACACACACACACACACACACAGAGCGAAGCAGGAAATCCAGAGCTAGGATGTGTTTATATGAGACACACAGCGCAGCGGTGTGAAGGCTATGAGCCATGGCCTGCACCATCAATAAGCGGGGGGGTGGGGGGGGTGGGGGTGGATTCGTCCTTGCTGACTATTACGCTGCTCTACTGACTGGATGGTTAAACTACACTAAACAGCATTAAGAAAATTATTATTATCATTATCCTGGGCTTCAGTGGAGAGTTTTAGTGTCCTATGATGGTCTAAAATGCTGTTTCAGAGGCTTTTCCAAGAAGAAACACTCTGGCGGAAACACTGAATACTTGTAATTTTTTTGGAATGACATGAAACTGGTCAAATCTGCGTACACTTTAATATCTGCAAAAAAAAAAAAAAAAAACATTCGTATTAGCATCCGAAACCTCATTTCAGCTGTTATTTCTTCCATCTGGCACAGCAGAAGTGATGACTTTTCTTATTCCTGTATGAACTCTGCTTCACCCCCCTGCTCTGACGACGCACCGTGCTCCTCGTCTGTCCCCAAACACACAGGTTAATCCAGCTGTCTGCGGGTGTGTGTGTGTGTGTGTGTGTGTGTGTGTTGTGACAGCTTAGGGATGGGTGTGTTTTGTCTGTCTCCTTGTCTTCGGTTCCTGTGCTGAGAGGCGCGGCCTTCGTCCCCTTCCCCTTCGGCGCTTTTTTACTGGAAAACGGCTCATCCACCACACACACACACACCTCTCATGTACAGCAAAACCTGCTAAAATCTGTTTTTCCATTTCCATTTTATCCATTCCATAGTTTAAAGCGGTGGTTCTCAACGTGGGGCCCGGGGACCACCAGGGGTCCTTGAGGGGGTTCAAGGGGGTCCCCAGCAAAATGATGAATTGTTAAACTTCAGCATCATTTCATTTACAAGAAGTGAACACAATTAGAGAATGTAGAAGAATGACTGTTTTGATCATAGTTTCACTGTTATCTCTCTACCTACAATACAGGTAGTCGTGGAATTCTGGATAAAATCATATTTAACAATAAGAATATTCTCAGATTTGGATCAGAGAGACAAAATCTCATCAACTGGGGGTCCGTGGCTCTAATGTAGACTACTTTTGGGGTCCTTGATATGAAAAAGGTTGAGAATCACTGGTTTAGAGAGTAGATGAAATGATAAATACTTCAAACTCCAAAATTTCCAATAAATAAAGTCACAAGAATATCATTATCTTAGGGTTTAAAATAGCAGCAACAGGTGATTCCTGCTTGCTGGAATAAGTAGATTAGGACCAACTTTTTTGACATTTGAAATTTTGAATCTCTTGACAAAACAGGTCTCAAGTAAAATGACACGCTGTCACTCCTCCATCGCCAAGTGCCAGGTGTCAGGAAAGCCTTTCATTCCTCACAACTAGCAGCTATATTATTAATGTTATTTACAGGACTTCCTTAAACACAGACAATCTGCTGCGGTGCGGTTTGTATCCACACCCGGCAGTGCCGTCGGCCTGTGAGGCAGGTCTTGGATCAGGCTACCGACGCGAGTTTCGAAAGCTTAGAAATTCAAATGGTGCGACTGGAGTGGGCCTTTCGCCGGGTCCCCCACCGCGGCCCCGACGTTAAATCCCACGACTAGTTAGAGCGCCTATTGCAACACTGCAGCTGACAAAGTGCCGTGAACGCCGGGAGAAATCCCCGACTCGGCTCAGCAGTACTCTCTCCTCTACAAGAAGCAATAAGTCTGGACTTGCAGAAACACTTGAATGCACACATACATGCAGGAAGGCAGCTTGCACACATGCACACACACACACACACACACACAGGTAATGATCTAATTCAATCTAGGTCACATCATGGCGCCAATGACCCCCTTAAACCTAAAATATCCCTCTGAAATTAGTCAGTGTGCTCTATTCAGCCCTGAGTGGCAACAGAAACGTCACTCCAGTTTGCACTCAGCATTGTTTCTTAGGTGTGGACAGCTAAAAAGAAGCTTCGGTTTCAACTTTCAATTCTTTCTTTCAGTTTATTACATAGTAGGGCTGGGCGATATGGTTGAAATCAATATCACGATAATCATAAGGATTTTTCTCGATATCAATATATATCACGATATGGTTCATGTATGCAAAATCACATTAAATAATCAAATTAATGTTCATCTCATTGAACCGAATGGTAATGTTAGGTGTGATGTCAAACAAAACAGAAATATTCAAATAATATTCCTACCATGCCTCATTTTATGAGAGTTTTTAAGTAAAATTTGCTTGTCATCATCAATTCAGACAGCAGAAATGTGTGTAATGATATTAAAATATCTTCATATCATCACGATATGATTCCACTGAAAGACGATAAACGATAATATTGAATTATGGCCCAGCCCTATTACATAGGATCTGTTTTATTGTTGTTTTTAATCATCAGTCAGACTTCTGTCCACTCTTGGTTTTAGTGCTGTCATATGACAACACTGATATCAGTGTAAAATTCTACAACTTACTCCCAACTCACAAGTGTTTGTAACGCCATTTGTGAAGAGTATATTGACACTTAGTTTAGTTATCAGAGATATGTAAAACTGCCACTCAAAACACTCAAAAATAAAAGTGCCATGCAAAGTGCACTCAAAATGAAAATATTGCCTTGGTCAAGCCTCCTCTAGTGCAGTGGTTCTCAACGTGGGGTCCGGGGACTACCAGTGGTCCTTGAGGGGGTTCCAGGGGGTCCCCAGCAAATTGATGAATTGTTAAACTTCAGCATTATTTCATTTACAAGAAGTTAACACAATTAGAGAATGTAGAAGAATGACTGTTTTGATCATAGTTTCTCTGTTATCTCTCTACCTACAGTACAGATAGTCATGGAATTCTGGACAAAATCATATCTAACAATAACAATATTCTCAGATTTGGGTCTGAGAGATAAAATCTCAACAAAAGGGGGTCCGTGGCCTTAATTTGTACTAAATTAGGGGTCCTTGATATGAAAAAGGTTGAGAATCACTGCTCTAGTGGTTCTCCTGTTCAACCTCAGCAACAAACAACTGCGTCTGCCTTTTCAGCTATCGCCCCTTATGATAAGAAGTCCAAGAGAAGCAAGGACATAACGAGCGCAATTCTATATTTCACTGCAAAAGACACAATGCCAATAAGCACAGTGGGGTTTAAGAGGCTGATGAAAGTAGCTGCCGAATGAAATATTTTTCATAAACGGCGTCGTCTCAGTTTTACACTTTAGACTCCAGGGGAAAGTTGGAGGAGCGAGTTCAGAGATGTCACACACCACATCACAGCAGTGTGGTGCGGACATTACGGCGGCAATCGGGGTGCGCAGAGAGCGGTCAGTGCTTTCTGTGTGCCCTGGGAAAAGAGCAGGTGTTTAAAGCCTGAGGCGGATGACACAGAGCCAACCCAAACCATCAAGACAACTGTCCAGGATTACTTGAATGAGAATAAGCTGACATCACCACTGATGAGTCTATCTGAGTGTTGAGCAGGTCAAGTTACTGTTTACGAATCCCGTTCCCAGAGGTGGAATGTAACAAAGTAAAAATACTTCACTACTGTACTTAAGTAAGATTTTCAAGTATCTGTACTTTACTCAAGTTTTTCTTTCACCGAAGACTTTTTACTTTTACTCACTACATTTCAAAAGAAAAATCTGTACTTTCTACTCACTGCATTTTCAAAACAGACTCGTTACTCTCAGGATCACTGAGAGTAACGAGTGATCCTGAGAGTTACTATCATCATCAACTGATTGGCTGCTTGATCAGCAAAGCGACACCAAAAATTATGGAAAGGGAGAGAGAGAGAGAAGCAACACAAGGAAGAGAGAAGCAACAAGAGAGAGAATTAATGTTAGTGAATTCAGCTGCTAGGGTTCAGGTTCCTGATCTGAGCTGCAGACTCTTTCTCATCTGGGATTCAGAGGAACGCTCAACAGAAAACCAGTTTAGAACATTAGAAATGACTTCTTTGGAGAACGACTTTTACTTTTATACTTTTATACTTTAAGTAAATTTAAGTCCACGTACTTTTATACTTTGACTTGAGTAAAGGATTTGAAACGGTACTTCAGCTTCTACCGGAGTATATTTTTAAACGAGTATCTGCACTTTTGCTTGAATTTGTGTACTTCTACCACCTCTGACTACTAACACACACAAGTTTGGAGCAAATTGTGGAATTTGAAGTTTCTCTTTCATTTTCAGGACGGAAAGCTCTGTCGGATTGAGTGCAACGCTTGCTGGTCTAAAAGGCATCGGCAAATGACATGACATGATGCGATGCGCACATTAGGCGCGGCGGTGGAGATCAATTTAGATCAATTTTATACATTGACCCACTTCTGATTTTGCAGCAGCAGTGGCGATATTGTGGCGGTGTACCACAGAGGAGCCTGTGCATGGGAAACACTGAGATGAGCAGGCTACAGAAGCTGAGCTGAACAACTACCTGCTAGCTCTGCCTGCAGACAGTGAGTCCCCACCCCCTGGCTTGGTGGCAGATCCACAAAGCCACCTTTCCCCAGAGTGAGCCGCCTGCCCTGCCTGTGCTAACAGAGCCCGAGGCGGTGGACAGACTCGTCCGTCTTTCCGCTCGACCTGTACCGCAAGAGCCAAATATGCGCAGTGTCCCAAGAAGTGGCATCACATCTTCGACATGTTTCATCTCTTTAGCAAAGCTTGTTGCATTCGTTATTCTACGTCTACAGACATTTGTGAGAAACTTGAAACAAAGACTCACAGAGCAGAAATTCTCCCATGTGTAGTTTTGACACTTTCACATCTTTGTATTTATTCCTTTGCGTTTTTGTTTTAGCTCGACAAGTGTTGTTTTTCAATTTGTATACTTTTTATTAGAGCTGCAACGATTATTCGATTACTCGATTAGTTGTCAACGGTTAAATTAATCACCAACTATTTTGATAATCGATGAATCGGTTTGAGTAATTTTTTAAGAAAAATAAGTCAAAGTTCTCTGATTCCAGCTTCTTAAATGTGAATATGTTCTGGTTTCTTTCTTCCTCTATGACAGTAAACTGAATATCTTTGGGTTGTGGACAAAACAAGACATTTGAGGACGTCATCTTGGGCTTTGGGAAACACTGATCCACATTTTTCACCATTTTCTGACATTTTATAGACCAAACAACTAATCGATTAATCGAGAAAAGAATCGACAGATTAATCGACAATGAAAATAATCGTTAGTTGCAGCCCTACTCTTTATATGTGCTTTTTTGTTATTATTCTATCTTTACAAATGTTTGAGAGATAGGCTATTAAAAACAAAGCTTTAACTAGATAGGATTCACAGAGCAGCAGTTGTTTTCCTATATAATATAATTACTTTTGGCAAATTTGAATTTGAAAAATATGTACAATAGCCAAACGATGCAGATTAAGTTTATTCAACAGTTTAACTATTGCCTTGTTGAGGCATTTGCGTACTGAACGTCAATATTTACCCCTGTGATGTCACAGCCACCCAGGCAGCACCCTGCTGGTGGGAGACCCTTCTAGCAACAGCACTGGGTTCAGGTGCAGGCCAGGGCCTCTTAAAATTAGATACCTGTTGGGATAAAGAGTGAGGTGGTGTGTGTGTGTGTGTGTGTGTGTGTGTGTGTGTGTGTGTATATTCTAGTGCTGGTAACTGTGTTCACGTGAGTGGAATTCCTGGCATTTCAGATGGCGCAATCCTCCATGCTTCCTGACCTCTGACCTCAAACCATACTTAACTAAAAACAAAGGGGGTTTCTTTTCCTTGTCAAGGTTACAAACTAAACCGCACCAAAACCTACATTAAATCACACATAAATCTACATTTGCACAGTTGAGGAGCGTTTGGCAAAGAGGAGCCTTCTCAAGACGCCATTACATTTAGACTTCACCTAAAACTGAAGGGCAGGTTTGCTGACATATTGGGCCGATATTGGCTTTTTATTGACTATTGGATATCAGCCAGTCAGTGCTGTCCACCTCTGATATGATGGAGGTTCCTCTCTATGATGGAGGTTCCTCTCACCCCTAACTCAAATGCAGCATTCTGATCAAGATTCCACACAAGCAGGCCTATGCATGCATATACTGTTATTATTTTCATATCAGATGTCTGAGCAGAGAAATCATTCCAGTGTGGTGTGGGAGGATTTTACTCAACAGTCTGTAAAACCTGCAGTGAACCTGCCTCACCCTGCCTTAAGGAGCTGCTGACCCGCCTGGAAGAGTTTCATCAGTCTGGCTTAGGGCTGGGCCATAATTCAATATTATCGTTTATCGTCTTTCAGTGGAATCATATCGTGATGATATGAAGATATTTTAATATCGTGACACACATTTCTGCTGTCTGAATTGATGATGACAAGCAAATTTTACTTAAAAACTCTCCTAAAATGAGGTATGGTAGGAATATTATTTGAATATTTCTGTTTTGTTTGACATCACACCTAACATTACCATTCGGTTCAATGAGATGAATTAATTTGATTATTTAATGTGATTTTGCATACATGAACCATAGCATGATATATACTGATATCGAGAAAAATCCTGATTATCGTGATATTGATTTCAACCATATCACCCAGCCCTAGTCTGGCTTTCAATGGAGTTTTAGTGTCGCATGATGCTCTAAATGCTGTTTGACAGGCTTTTCCACATTGATAAGACAATGCTGGGGGAAAAGAAACACTGAATACTTGTCATTTTTTTTGGAATGACACGAAACTGGTCTTTTGAGGACTTTGAGGACACTTAATATCGGCAAAAACAAACAAACATTGGTATTGGCGTTTCACATGAAAACTTTGAAATTGAATGATAATGAATATCGGCTATCGGAAGCCTGAATCTAAGAATAATTTGTCGGCCCGTATCAAACATATATCAGACGAGACCTACCCCCCACACACACACACACACACACACACAGGTCCTAGTCACTGTAAACAATAGCAGCAAACGCATGCAGTGTCCACGGCTCACTGACGGGGATCAAGCCCGGGCTTAGGGGGCTCCAGCAGGCCAGCGGCATACCACACTGTGACACAACACAGCGGCTCACACAACCACTAGCGGGTCCAAGCAATAAAAAACAAACAAACAATTAAAACAATTAGTGAATAAGAATGGCTGTTACGATCACAGCTTGCACTCTACACACAACTCGCCTTATTAACACAAGGGCAATGTTTGAATCAGAGGTACATAATGGCGGACTATGGCTGTGTAAATCTTATTAACGTTGAGAATGTACAGTAGGTAATGAAGTAGGTTACATTACAATAGGATAATGGGTCCAATAGGAAGTTGGCTATATTAGGCAACTCAGTTCACATCCTCTTTATACCACATTTTGGTTGGCCATCAGTCACTGCTGAAGAGTTTAAATCTCCTTTGTTTTTAAAAAGGTTTATCAGAAAACCAAAATGTGGCCAAACAAACACTTAACTAATGATTGACTGGATCTCTGACATAGTAGGATTAATAGGGAAGCAAGGCAGGCAATGAGCCAACTGTAAATTTGAGTAACTGGCTGTGATCAATGTAGGCTAGTGTCCTGATTTCTGATGTAGGGCTCTGTCATTGTATTCCGCTTTACTTTGCATTTTATAAATAAAAATAAACACAAAAGCAAGGCATTAACATCACCTGATTATGATGCTTTTTCTGCTTGTTTGGCTATGAAGTGAATCACACATTACATAGGGATCATCAGCTGATCAGAAGTCAAGAGGTTACATTCAAAATGACGTCATATTGCATTTTCACGTCATCCGTGCACAACGCAGAAACAAGGATGTGCAGCCTCGTGCGCTCACCGGACAGAGAGCGAGAGGAAGGCACACACACACACACACACGCTTCCATGGGCTGCTCCCCCTGCATATTAAAACAAAATCCCCCCCCCCCCACCTCGAATTTCACACTAATCCTGAAAACGACACACACCGACACGTTTCCTTTTCGGTTTGCCCACATCTCTCACGTCAGTCGTTTCTCCACTTCTCCATTTGCGCTAATTCAGAGGGAGTTTACGTGGAACCCCCAGTGACATCATGGAAGTACAAATAGGGGCTCCTGTGTCTGGTGAGTCACTGGGTCATTGTCATTCGCTTCACACTGTACACTTATAGCCATCTCCCTTTGAATGAGCACAGGCCTGCTGGGCCGCAGGGGCCTCCCAGCAGACCAACTTTTCCACTGGTGTCACCGGTGGGACCATCAACGTTTTTAAGCCTAGGTCACAGCCTAGGTCAAGACTTCAGTAAATGGTTGCTGGACCATCGGAAATGTGTTCAAACTATACAACGGGATGAAGATGAACATCAAACACTACCTGAATTAGAGCTGCAACGATTAATTGATTAATCGATTAGTTGTCAACTATTAAATTAATCGCCAACTATTTTGATAATGGATTAATCGGTTTGAGTAATTTTTTAAGAAAAATAAGTCAAAATTCTCTGATTCCAGCTTCTTAAATGTGAATATTTTCTGGTTTCTTTCCTCCTCTATGACAGTAAACTGAATATCTTTGGGTTGTGGACAAAACAAGACATTTGAGGACGTTGTCTTGGGCTTTGGGAAACACTGATCCACATTTTTCACCATTTTCTGACATTTTATAGACCAAACAACGAATCGATTAATCGAGAAAATAATCGACAGATTAATCGACAATGAAAATAATCGTTAGTTGCAGCCCTAACCTGAATGAGTAACTGGCCATTTTACATCAGTGATCAACTTACTGTCCTGTCTGTCAACACTGACATTGTTGAAAAGCACTTTTTTATGTTTTATAAATCTTTTTATTTCATAAATCAGCAGGCCAATACACGCGTGATCTGAAATATTTGAGTGCAAAACAAAATCAAATGCTACTGGTCATAGATACCTTAACCTACCTGCTAGGTCAAGCTAAGTCAAAGATGATTATTAACCCACGACAGCCTCCTACTTTGTGTTTAATGCATTTGGGCCATCTGCATACAGGCTACCGTTTGAACCACACCAAACTGAAACACAGCTGACGCAATGATTTTTTTTTTTTGCTTTGGGTGGTGTAGGCTAATACATTGGCTCACTGCAATTTTAACTTGATAGCGATGTGTGATCTGGCCAAATTGCATTCATCAGAGAGTTTATAAAAAACTAGATAATCTAGAGAGACCGATGGGTTTTATGGAGGGCAGCGTCTACCAGCTCTGCACTAGCCTTTACTAACATCTTTAGAAAACGCTGCTTCAGTATTTCTTTTTCACAGGGAATCTCACAGTCCAAATTTCAGAGACTTGGCTTTGCCTCTAGCGCTGGTGCAAACACGGGAGGGGAAAAAAAATGCAGTGAAGGAGTTGCAAAATATGACCAAATGGTCACACTCTGAAGCCCCGAGATGCCAAAAAAGGCTATGGCAGGGCGACAGAGAGCAGAGCCTGAAAAACAGGCCGTTCCTGTAGAATGCAAATAGCCGACAGGGGAAGTTTCCGGAGGACATTTGAATACCGCGGCTGCCGCCAAACGGTTAGATGGGAAGGCCGAGAGCGTGAGGAACTGTCAATTGAGAACTTAAGCAAATGCCAGGGTCAGATGTCGCTGCACCATATACACTACCAGTCAAATGTTTTGACCCACTGATTGAATGCACTATGTTTCTCATTATCTTAAAGCCGGTTTGGTCTAAACGCTTCTGCTTAAATGCTTGAAATTTGTTAGGCAAATATAAATAGTGAAGTTGATGCTTATGAATTTCTTTCCAAAGCCTTTGCCTTTCCATCAAGGCAAAGGGCGGCTACTTTAAAGAATCTAAAATATATGATAGTTTTGATTCGTTTAACTTTTTTTGGTCACTCTCTCTGACCATGAGCCAATCAAATCGAGGCAAGACAATGGCCCTGTAATCAAACAGTTTTTAGTTTACCAGCCCTTGGCAGGTGAGCCAATGAGTTCATTTCAGACGCTGACTTGAATTAAACTACTCAAATCTGGGCTACTTGTAATATAAGAGCATGGTCAGTGACAACTGGTGCACAGTAGGTGGTCAGTGATGTGCTGCGTTGCACAACAACACACTATGATGAAGACGTCCATGTGACTGGTGACGTTAATTCCACATGGGCACAAAACCTGAGCAATAACTTCTAATATTTCAATATGTTCCCATCTAAAGAGTTCCCGGCATGTAGCTGACTCAAACGACACGGCACGAAATACATCAGAGGGCCAGGAGCTGAAAATAGAGCTATTCATCTATTAACATCACCAAGATGAGCCAACAATATCTAAAAATAAGCCCTTTGCCAGTGCGGCAGACTCGGTTGTGTCTCAGAACTGTGTAGATCAGTTGGTTGGTGCCATCCAGAGCCACGTGTATGGCAGGTTTTCATTCCAACCAAACACTACAGAAGCTAATTTCACCGATTACTTCCTCTCCGGTTGACAGTGTCCTAATGACTGAAATCAGCACCATGGCTCTTGGTGGACCATGGTTGGAGACGGCTGATGTAACGTAACCGCTAAACCAGACGTACGCTACGGTCCCCACCTGCCCGTGTATCAGCGACAGCGTAATGGAGGATATCAGCGTCAGTGTCTCCGCCGGGGTTCCCCAGTAGTACCCACCCACAGCCAAAACAACACAGCCGGTCAGGGACATCCTGCTGAAACGATACCGAAAGAAGTGTGAGAAAGCACCCCTCTCATGCGACTGGTATAGGCTTAGTTGCCCACGATAGCTACTGTGAATCACTTTGAAGCGTTTAAGATTCGAGCTTCAAGATAATCCTTTGATGATGAGTCATACCGATTTGTTGTGTCTGATCCTGTACGTTCATTTCATTTAGCTTTCGATGAGAGCTGTCCGTTGTCCCTGCCAGATTTCCCTCCGTTTCGGCGGCCAGAACTTTCTTTCTTCCCTCTTTTTCTGGACGGACAGATTTGTCGCTATCCGTATAGCCGATCAGAGGCGTCCCTAAGTTTGACTTTGGGACAAGTGGCGGCGAAAACGCTGAGGCAATGCATCCCGTTGTTGTGTGACTGCATCATCACTGGATCACAAAAACAAAGAGAAAACAGAGAACGCCTGGTATAGTGTCGGGATGGCTGTAGGCTTTCCAGGCCAGTTTCTTTGTTCATTTATACTGTATAGTCTTTTTTTCTATGAAGTAGCGCCACTGTGAGCAAAGCCTTCTTGGCAGGTTTTCTCCTTACTGTTCCCCTGCCACACCCACCACACTGACGCTCCGAAACAACCCGTCGGACAGAAGTCTATCAGTCAAAAAATTACGTCCATTTTCTGGTCATCAGTCCTGTCCGGGTAATGGACACCTCTCATTGAAAATTAATTGAAAATGACATATACAGACAGACACAACAGATCAGTGTGGCCACCCCCTAAGGCCTCAAATGACCTCTTAGGTTTTCAAATAGGCATGTTTATGCGATTAGTAATATTAAGGACTAAGCTCAACTACATATTACAAAACTGCAGTGTGTCCTACAATTTCACAACCACACATTAAAACGCAGAAGATACTTAGCTGGCCTTTTAGTAGTCAAATACCAAAGTACTTTTCTAATCAGCACCAGCAGACTGCTAAATGTTGGTGTAAGGTCCTACCAAGGCTTTTGGCTTAGCAAGTAATTCCACATATCCATTTTCAGTTCTCACAAAGCACTTGCATCTATCCAGCAAGCTTAAAGCTGGACCAAATCAAAGCTGACTACTGAAACTACTGACCAAGCTCTCCCATCTGTGCTGTAGCTCGAACTGACACACAATTTCACACTCCGCCATTTTCATAAGCTGATATTGATAACTTGCATTGTTTAGCACCGTAACGTGACGCTCTATTGTTGGGAGAAAGTCACGCAAAACTCCATTCAAACAATTCAGCACTCCGCCTTGGGTATGGCAAACGCACAAACTGAAACTGTACAAACCGACTGAAGGCGACGTGCGAAATGTTCGACTCTTCTGGTGAATCCGGTATAGAGATGATCCACTTTATTTCAACAAAATCTCATCTTTTAGAATTGGGTCACACTGCCGCTCACCTTGGTGTATTTGGTGGAAGAAGACTGCTGGAGTAACAGGCGACTAAATCCAAAAAGTTAGATTGAATATGCGCTGCTAGGTGTATTTGATGTATGCCGAAGTGAAGAGCGACTCATAACGAATCAGAAGGTCTTAAGTCATGTTCTGCCAGGTACCACTATGATAGGTTTCCTGATATGCGAGGCAACTGTCACATTTTTGAATGGATTTGGCGTGATGTTCTCCCCATAGTAGAACGGCACGCGCCGGGGCTAACGCTGGCCACGAGAAAAACATCAGGACAATATCTATTTGGTTTATGTTGTGTTAAACTTTGCACTGATAAACTTTAATAATAAACACTAACTAAGATAACTGGAATACAGCCTTGAATTAACACAAAAGATCACCCTCGTGTGTACGCACAACTGCCCTCAGTCCCACCGTAGACAAACACAAATAACATGGGCGTTTCTTGGTAGCTTCGCTAGCTAGTCAAGCTAGCTTTGTGAGGCAGAGAAAGTGCCCCTCCAGTCGCTGCTAGGATATGTTCAGTTACAGTTAGCATGCATAGCTGTGTCCAACTTCCCACTCACTACTCCAGACACCAAAATAAGTGACCAAAGGTGGTCAAAACAAGCCAACACCACCATATAAAAGACAATGACTGTTCTGTGTAGCCTTACCTTTTATAACATTACTAAAAATCGTGGCTCTGAATTCTTCTTTGGCCCTCTGATCGAAGTCCTGCCCATGGATGATGCGCATCTGCTTGAGGAAAGTGGACTTGCCGCTCTCGCCTGCTCCAAGTAATAGGATCTTTACTAGCCGTTTTACATACGTCTTATCCCGATTAAGACACTTATCTATCTCTTTAGATTTCCGCAACTGTTCTGCCTCGCCGCTTGTGAGGAGACAGTTAGGAAAACATACAGATAAAACGGAGCGGGACGGCAGGAAATCCGCCATCTTTGAAACAACTTCATCGATACAGACAGCAGGGAGGGCTGAGCTCACCCCAGTCTGATGCTGCGTTCACGGCCTATGGGAAAGATGATGGATAAGAACATCCTACTTGGATGTAAAGTTTACCTCGGCTTTTAGGTTGTATACGAGAAAAAAAAACAGTTTACCTCGGTTTTCAGGTGGTAAATTCTGCTATAACTACTATTCACCTTAGCTTCCAGCTGGCAAACACTACTTGGGAACTGGGGGTTTGGCGATGGATCTTGATTTCTCCAACTTACTGAATTCTGACATCAGGACACAGAAATGCCCGTCGTCATGTCTGGTGATATATTACTTTAAAATATAACCAACAAAATGAACTCTTAAAATACCATAGCAGGACACAACTGGGCTATTTGCTGGACTTTTCCATTTACGTTTGACACTGCACTGTTTGGTTGGCTATACAACATGAACTCAGTCGTGTCACTCACTAAGAACATGTAAAAAAGCATATTAGGTGCAACCAAGGTCTACAGAAAATTTCAGTCATAGCATCTTGACGGCTTCAAACGAGTTTGAACGCGTGAGCATTTCGAAGTCGTTGCTTTGAACCGTGAGGAAGTTCCGACGACTTTTCCCATGGGGCCTGAACGCAGCACAAGTCGCGGGCGAGGCGTGCTCACGATGGAGTACACGAGCGCGCACGGGCTTCAACAATGTGAAGAAATGTTTGGGCGGGTCTCAGCAGTCAGAGACACATTTCTAGTAGTCTGTTCCTTTCAAAGCTAGGCAAGCCGTTTTAACATTTAATCGAACCACACTCCTATCTGTAATTACATATTAGATATCCATAATAGCATTTCTCCCAGTCAAAATTGTGTTCTCACTAGTTAGAATGGTAATCAAAGATATCCACAATAACATTCTTACTAGTAGAAATTGTATTTCAAGATATCTACAACTTTGATTGTACTAGGCAAAACTAAATTTAAGATATCTAAAAATCCTTAAAAAGTAGGTGGCCGTTTTAACATTTACTGGATATGTATTGCAGATATCTGTAATTCAATTCTTCCTAGTCAGAAAGAACATTTCAGTTATCCACAATGACATTCTTCCTATCCACAATTGTCATTTCAGATGTCCACAACGTCATGCTTCCTAGGACAAATGACGTCACGTTTGCCATTCATGTGTATTGGGCTTTCAATTTCAGATATCCACAATTGCATTTTTGATATCCAGAATATCTGCAATAGAATTCTTACTAGGAGAAAACTCCCATTTCAGATATCTAACCTAATTTCAGGGGTGGAAATAGTACAAAAATAACCTACTCAAGCAGAAGTGCTGTTTCTTTGCAGCAGAAGTAAAATTACTGGTGTAAAAATCTACTTAAGTGAAAATGAACTAAAATGTAGCCTACTAAAAGTTACTCAGTTACAACAAAGCAACAACATATATTATCTTTCCTATGTAATGTAAAAGGAACAAGATGACAGACAGTTCAAATTAGGTTCTCTTTATTGAAAAATAAAAAAAATAAAAAAGTGTCTAAACAAAGTAAAGCATGAACCAGTACAACAACTTGTTGTGTGATTTATGGCTAACGCTTTTTGGCTTTTTGGCTAATGCTAACTAAACTAGCATAGATAAATCTTAACATACAGTTCTTAATGTAAAGCCTACAGAATTTGACTGTGTGGATGTGATTTAAAATATAGCAAAGTATCAAAAAATTTAAGTGCAAATTGCAAACTATTTTGCAATACTCCTTTTTTTCCTCATAATGTGTACATAACTTACCTGTAAAAATTGATTTATTTTATCTCTGTTCTCATGTATATGCGTTTTTTCTTTATTTTTATTTTTTTTATTTTTCATGTTTTCTCTATATCTGCATTGAAAATTCTTTTACCTATTTCACACCGTATGTCTCTGAAAAAGCCAATAAAAAGAGTTGTTAAAAAAAATGTAGCGAATTATGATGCTTAAGTCAAAACATAACTAAAAGTAAAATTACTGACTTGAGTATAAAGTATACCACCAAAGTATAAAGGCTAATTCTGATTCATTCCATCCACCTTTGATTAATGTAGCATACTGTTGGGTTGAAATGAAATAGGCATGTGATTCTATATTTCAATTTATCAAGCCATCCAGATTTAAAAGAGAAAAGTTCCTGTTACAGGAAAAACAGTTGCGTAATAGACTACACCCAGTGAGACCAAATGACCAAGTTAGAAGCAAGAATTTTTGGTATGCTGAGGACTTGATTCAAAAATACAAAAGTAGGCTAATAGGAATTTTCAGTGTGTTCAACCCTCTATTGATAGACATACTTAGGCTTACAGTACATAACACAAGAGAAAAATGTTCTCAGTTGACATTCTACAAGTCTTACATTCAGTTGTATTGATTAGAAGGGAATCAAAAACACAGAAACATACAGCTTTGCCACATTTTGGCAGTGGTTGACAGTCACACTCAACACAAACACTCTGCCGCTGACTAGAGATCAGAGCAGCATTCATTCCTGAGATGTCACTGAGGGAACAACGCTGAGTATTGTGCTCACTGATATCACCATAGAGCTTAAAGCCTGCCTCTAGACTGATTCTATATCAAACATCATAGACCTCCACCACAAAAATATAATGTTTGTACCTGGCTTCATTTCATATGAATGAATCCAAACCATATCTACATAAACTCCTGTCAGTAAAAATGTGTGTGTGTGTGTGTGTGTGTGTGTGTGTGTGTGTGTGTGTGTGTGTGTGTGTGTGTGTTGTAAGGAGCACTATTTCCTTTTAACAAAGTGATAGTGAGTGAATTGAATGACCCAGTTTTGTCAAAGAAATAGCAATTTAAGAATGTTCATGGAATGTTAAGATATGATGTACAATAAATAAGGACTGTAATGGATCTGCATGACTGCCGCTCTTCTCTTACACAGATAATTCTCATACAGACAATTGTCTTTTGCTGTAATGATATAATTGTCTATTTGCAGAAAATGCAATGCAATCGTGGAATTGAAGTCACTTGTGGATTTATTTATTTTTAAATTCCAAGTTTATGCTAAAGTGTTAGCATTGAGCCTACTATCACACAACATAATGTATGCTAAAGTGTTAGCATTGAGCCTACTGTCACAACATAATGTATGCTAAAGTGTTAGCATGGAGCCTAGCTGTCACTCAACATAGTGTATGCTAAAGTGTTAGCATGGAGCCTAGCTGTCACTCAACATAGTGTATGCTAAAGTGTTAGCATGGAGCCTACTATCATTCAATGTAGTGTATGCTAAGGTGTTAGCATTGAGCCTAATATCACTCAACATAGTGTATGCTAAAGTGTTAGCATGGAGCCTACTATCATTCAACGTGTTGAAGTGTTCGAATGGAGCTACTCTCACTCAACATAGTGAATGCTAAAGTGTTAACATCTACTATCACTCAACATCGTTTATGCTAAAGTGTTAGCATTGAGCCTAATATCACTCAACATAGTGTATGCTGAAGTGTTAGAATGGAGCTCACTCAACATAGTGTATGCTAAAGTGTTAGCATTGAGCCTAATATCACTCAACATAGTGTATGCTAAAGTGTTAGCATCTACTATCACTCAAAATAGTGTATGCTAAAGTGTTAGCATCTACTATCACTCAACATAGTGTATGCTAAAGTGTTAGCATTGAGCCTAATATCACTCAACATAGTGTATGCTAAAGTGTTAGTATGGAGCTACTCTCACTCAACATAGTGTATGCTAAAGTGTTAACATCTACTATCACTCAACATAGTGTATGCTAAAGTGTTAGAATGGAGCTACTATCACTCAACATAGTGTATGCTAAAGTGACAACACATGGATGACTTTGGTGTCAGTTTGTGCATTCATGTGCTATCGGATATATGGGAAAACCCCATCCAGTCAGGGTGGAGGCCATGTCTCTTTAGCAGAAGCTGGACCAGTGGAGCTCCAGTCAGCCAAGTAATGAGTAAGAGTTTGCTGACGATGTTCTTGCTTCCGTCTGACTGGTAGAGGCCCTGAGAGGACGATTCTGCTGGAGGCGACTGGTCATGCCAGGCTGCACACTGCAACAATGCTGTTCTTGGTGATCTCAGACTGTCTTTGTCTAACATCATCAGTCCCAGTGTGAACAACCAAGTCACTGTATTCCTGTGGAAGTACTGTTACATTCGTTCCTACCGATGGTTATTGGAATGACTTTGGAAAAAATAATCACAATGTTTTAAAGGGCATGTGTTTTTTAAATGTATTTTTATTTATTGGGAAAAAAACAATCATAGCCTATGTCTATTAAATTCTATAGTTTTGTCAGCCAACACATATTCTTGTAGCCTATAAGTATTCAGTGGGGGAGCTATGCTTTCTGTTTTATCTGGGTATTTTAAATAAATTGTTGCTCCTATATTGTCAACCATACATAACAAAAACATATCTTTATATATCATATTATTACTATTAGCCTAGTATTATTATTATTATTATTATTATTATTATTAGTAGTAGTAGTAGTTGTAGTAGTTGTAGCAGTAGTAGGCCTAGTAGTACTATTAATATCATTATAGGCTATTCATGCATACTAGGTAAAGGTCTTCCCATAGACAACCAGTGTAATAATGATCAAATGATCAAAAATAAATATATATATATATATATATATATACAGTATTGTGCAAAAGTCTTAGGCACATGTAAAAGAAAAGTTTCTAAATATCAAAAAATGTAGTATAAGAGCAGTCTACTGACACACTAATGCAGAAAAAAGTGAATAAACATCTAAGACACAATTTATATAAAAACTCTTTGG
Source organism: Centroberyx affinis (assembly GCF_046629955.1). Lineage (NCBI taxonomy): Eukaryota > Metazoa > Chordata > Actinopteri > Beryciformes > Berycidae > Centroberyx > Centroberyx affinis. The sequence continues at coordinate 85,872 of NW_027280728.1, forward strand.
TGCCTAAGACTTTTGCACAGTAATGTATATATTTATATTTATATTTATATTTATATTTATATTTATATTTATATATATATATATATATATATATATTTTTTTTTTTTTTTTAAAGAGACATGGCCTCCACCCTGACTGTAAATATATAGATATATTTTTATAATAATATTATATATACAGTATATATTATATATAATATATATACAGTTTATAATTACAATGTAAAACATCCAAACATAAAATGTAAAAATAAATCTAAAAAATAAATAAATAATGAAAATAATAGAATTCCATTGTAAAACACAGTTTAAAAGCAATAAAAATACATTACACAGAGAGAGAAGAAAAAAAGTATATACTGTCAAGGATTGTCAACGTCTAAACAAAAGATAGACTTAAAGAGCCACCCACATAGGCTTTTCTCTTTAACTGCTGGGGGTCGGAGGAGAAGCTTCCTACAGCTAATTGAGGATAAATCCATCCCTCCCATCCTGTCTTACAATCCCCAGACAGGAGGAGTGTGTTCCCATCCACCGCACACACACATACATACACACACACACACACACACACTTCTCTGTCAACAACTATACAGCATATTTGGGATATTTTACACCAGGATTTTCCTCTTCAAGTCTGATTTGGTCTTCATTCCTCCGCAAATATGACAATAAGAACGGTCCGTCCAGACCGGGGGCAGCATTACCGGCCCCGTATGCACTGCCTCAAAAAGGTGAGTGGATATAAATATTGTTATTATTTGTCAGCTTTAAATATTGTCACTGTTTTTTGCTGCACCTGTGACATTAACTGATGCTATTTTATTTGTAATATATGGTGATTATTCTTAATTTAACCAGCCTAATGTGGACACGTTTTAAACATTATAGATGCATTAATTGTGAAAGTTATGGGTGACTTACCATATCTGTGCTAAACTGCCATTTGCTTTTATTGCATTGAAAAAAAAACACGGGGCATGAAAGTATATTCTATTATCTACCAAAAACAGTGACAACAACAAGAACTATTTCCAGGTTCAAGAGCATAGTGTCCCTGCTCTCAATATTAATACATTTTAAATTCTGTTTTATTCTTTCCCTCTCCATTGTGTCTATCTTCAGCACATGATATTTTCATGAGCTTTATAGGTAATTTGTTTATCGCCAGAAGAGCAGAGGCTTGTCAAAGATTCCGTCTAATTCCACCTGAAAGCCAATTAGCTTTGCTTCTCTGCTGCTGGGAGTCACTGCAGTAGAAAGTCACAGTTTACAGCAGTGATTCTCAACCTTTTTCATATCAAGGACCCCTAATTTAGTCCACATTAGGGCCACGGACCCCCATTTGATGAGATTTTGTCTCTCAACAATATTTTTATTGTTAGATAATATTTTGTCCAGAATTCCATGACTATCTGTATTGTAGGTAGAGAGATAACAGTGAAACTATGATCAAAATAGTTATTCTTCTACATTTTCTAATTGTGTTAACTCATTGTAAATCAAATAATGGTGAAGTTTAAAAATGCATCAATTTGCTGGGGAGCCCTTGGAACCCCCTCAAGGACCCCTGGTGGTCCTCGGACCCCACGTTGAGAACCACTGGTTTACAGTGTACGGGGTTCACGATTCCATACAACCAGGATACAATGTAATAAATAAAAGTTCAATGACAACAAAGTCTGACTGTGACAATAATATAATTTGGATGGAGAGCTTGTGAAACTGTGATGGCCAAGCCGTCTCATTTGTGATTACTACAGCAGAATAAAACAGAGCTAATATCGTGATTAATATTTCTGCCCCACGATACGTATCGTCACATTTCTGTATCGCGATATATTGAATTTCGATATATCGTCCCATCCCTAGAGCTAGTGAGATTAATCTTTAACATATGACTGACAACTATGTTCTATACAACCTGAAGAAAATATCACTGTGTGCCCAACTCATGCACGGAATTTGAAATTTAAAGTTGGTTGTTTGAACTGAGAAGTTTGGGCTAGCAGACTATTTGGAGAACGCTTTGGAAATGAAGAAAGGAGTATTGGAATAATAGTTGGTGTTTTCTTTTGTATTCATCTATATCTAACTGTATACATGTATGACTACATGTAGACGCCTATGATGCCAGACTTACTAAAGCCTTTAGTCAGCACTAAGACTTGTGATGGGTGCAAGACAATTTGCTTGACCAATCAGGGGTTGTGTCATTGGTTTTGCACATGCTTAAAGTTTTTGCACCCATGCTTTCCTTCTTTCCAGAGGTGGGGACACAAGTCACATGACTTGGACTCGAGTCTCAGTTTTAATTGATTGAGACTTGACTTGCTGCATGAAGAGAAGACTTGAGACTTGACTTGACTTGGGTTCTGGTGACTTGGGACTTGACTCTGACTTGTACTCTGATGACTTGAAAAGGTTTCTAAAGTCTTGACTTGAGATCTTGTGTTTGTGTAAATGACTTAGATTGAAAGTGATGAGATTTGCTCCAGCAGACGACTGAATTTATATTCTGTTTTCTGAATTTGTATGGAATGATTGAATTTATTGAAGTTGAAACTGATTATAGAAATCAAACTCATGATGCTCTTATCATGAGTTTTTATCCTATGAACGATATTGCCTTGAAAAGTCCTAGATATGTTCTGACTTGACTGTTCTACATTTTGACCTGGGACTTGACTTGAGACTTGACATTAATGACATGGACTTGACTTGGACTTGATTTGGTAATCTACATTTAGACTTGGGACTTGACTTGAGACTTGTGCTTCAAGACTTGAGACTGACTTGGGACTCGAGCAAAATTGACTCACCTCTGCTTCTTTCTCTCTTGAATGGACTGTGTGGGCTACCAGTGTGACATGACAAAAAAGAAAATCTAATTCATTCATTCAGTCATTCATTCATGCAAAAATAAAGGAAACACCTGAGTAAGTGATTTTCTGGTGAGTGTGGTGTCCTGGAGGCTGACAGCAAACCTATCTACAGATCACATGAGAAATCAATGATGAATGATGAAAACAATGTAAACGATGTTCCATGGCCGTCTCATTCATCAGATGTCAACCCACCTCACCTTCAGCAAAACACCAGGTGATGTCAGAAATTATGTCACATCCCTCCAGTAGAGGTCCTGTGGAATATGAAGCTGTCCTGGCACCTCCTGGTGGCCCATACAGCCCTACACACACATCATGTTGGTGTTTTCCTTTATTTTGCAAGTTGCCTGTACAGTGCAGTTACCAGCAATATAGAGGAAATGACAGAATTTCCCACAGACTGGGCACTGAGGAGTTGGCGTCTATGGAGGACCTAAAGCTTCACTAAGCAAAATTTTAAAATTGGCCCTGGGAGAAACAGGAACATTTTTACATGCAATTTGAGAGTGTAAACTTGTTAACCCATTTTGGGAAAAAGTACTAGAATACATAGGGAAGTGGTTGGGTTCGACGGGACCTGTATCGCCAAGACTATGCCTACTGGGGGACCAAACAGAATTGTCCAATATGTCAAAATATGACTTTGCAGTGATAAATGCAGGGGTTGTCACGGCAGCCCGAATGATCCTCAGGTTATGGAAAAGTACATCCTCTCCAGATCTTAAAAAATGGATAGAATCTATGTTAGAAATAGTATCATATGAACACATGTTAGCTAGAGTCAATGATGAAAGTGAGAACTTTAAGAGGTCATGGGACTGCTTTTTCACTCATGTTACTGGGACACTGTGATGATCTGGTTGTATTGCTATAATTGCTAAATGTTTATATCTGCTGTTCTAAATATGTGCATTTACCATGGGCCTTTGGATGTTTTATAACTAAAGGTAATAATACTGTCTGTCTGTGTATATTTAAATAAATTAAAACTTTAATAACAAAAAAACAAAAAAAGTGGGCCTGGGAAGAACGTCCCATTCCCACTGATTGAGATGCCAGAGATTCCCCCTGTTTGGCCAAATTAAATTCTGGTGTCGGTCACTGGTGGGAAATCTGCTCCGTACAGGAAGCGATGAATCAAAATTTAAGAGTGAAATCCAAACTGTCTTCTAAACAGCAGTGAGCAGCACTCTGTCCAGAGAAAGCTGGACCCACCAACATTAGATCTTGTCCTCTCTCGTCTCTTTGGTATCTTTGGTATCTTTGGTTTCTGGGTATTGAAGTTCAAACTTTTCAGACAGTTACCTCTTGCTGCTAGTTTGAGTCGACAACATGCAAAGATGCCTAGTGCAGCTTTAATACAGTGCAGGACATGAACTTTTTTTTTGCTTCCACAATGCAGTGAGTGTTGCATTCTAAAATTCGCAAGCCACTTTTTCCACAATTTGAACAGTCGGTCCTCAGTGTGTGTTTGATCATACGAGTGAATCCTGGTTCCTCCTCTCTTGGTTCCAGCTGGAGACCTTTGTGGTGGAGATGCAGAACCCGAGCGGCGGGGTTAAAGGCTCGGAGCAGAAACTCAGCGTCACCACCATCCCCCACGTCATCGCTGGTGAGACACACACGCACACACACACACACACACACACACACACACACAATACACACACACCAAGTCTGAAAAAGTCTTAAGGCCTTAAAAGTATTCAAATGTCTTCATGTAATGGTTTCTTCTTCACTCTTAGATGGATCCAGAACAGGGTTAGCGGTACAATAAGTATATCCTATCTGCTTCATGTCCCGTAACAATTCATTTGCCGCTGTCTGTTTTCTTATTCTGCCCATTTATAGTTTCACAATTTTCATTATCTATGTTCAGTCAGAAATAGGCTGGTTGTCCAGCTTTATTTCTTTATTCGGGTTTGGAAATTAAATCCAATTCAGTCCAGGTAAATCTTAAAGGAATAGTTCACCCAAAAATGAAAATTCTGTCATCAGCTACTCACCCTCATGCCAAATGAAACACAGGTGAAATTTGTTAGTCCATATAACACACAGGGAGGTTGCCAGCACAACTTGGTAGCAGCCTTCTCCAAAACAACTGAAGTCAATGGGGACCAGTTCTTTAGAGTTCCAATACAAAAACAGCCAAACAATCACACTGTGAATAGAAAGACCTATACACCATTATTTGTTGCAAATCAATCAGCTGTAGTTAAGATTTGCACTAAATGATGGTGTAAATATACTGTAGGTCTTTTTGGAACTCTGAAGAACTGGTCCCCACTGACTTCAGTTGTTTTGGAGAAGGCTGCTATGGAGTTGTGCTGCAGCCTCCCTGTGTGCTATATGGACAAACTTCACCTGTGTTTCAACTGGCATGAGGGGGAGTAGATGATGAGAGAATTTTCATTTTTGGGTGAACTATTCCTTTAAAAGTCTTACTTCTGGCTCTCTGGAACCTGCAGATAGCCTGCATTCCCTCAATTATCACTTATGGGAATCGGTGGATAGAGGAAAACATAATGGCAGCCAAAGCAGTGAAACCTTTTCTTAATTGCATTTGTTAAACCCCAGAGCGTATAGACACTGTGACAGGCTGCCTCGGCCATCTAAGCTGCTAACACAGGCTAAATAAGGCATCCCACAATTGGATGAGATCTGGGTGGTGCTTTAGGGGCCAAAGTGGCTCTTTAATCCGGTCCAAAGCAGCGAGAGAAAGATCAGTGCGGGCCGCCTGGGCCAAACCCACCATGTGATGTGAGTCCATGTGGTCAAGGCTTCAGATAAGCACCTCCAGTTCTACATGCGGGTACAAATTTTCAAAATGAACCAGCAATCCCTTAAAATAACCTTAACCTTCACCCCTTAATTCATGCAGAATACCCGTAAAATTAATTAAGGGAGTTATTAATGGAGGAGATCCCATCAAAACCACCTTAAATACCCCTTAAGTTTTGACTCCTTACCTTCTAATTGAATGTAAAATTCAGGGAGACAGGAACTTCCCATTAATTAATTAACTCATTTACAGAGCCATAACAAACTGGAATAATTTACTTTTTAATATCCGGCTAATAAAAAAATAAATCATCCTTCAAAAAGATTATGAAGAGGCATTTATTGGCATGCAGATGACAGACTGAATAGTAGGAGGTATAACTCTGTACCAGTTTTCAATATTTGTGTTCCGCTTCATATGGGCTGTATTATTCTCTTTTTTTTATTTTTATATTATCTATATATTGATTTTTAATTAGTATTCCACCTAAATGTATGTTTCAGTGTTGACTGGCTTTGAATTGTATATGAATGTATTTTTTGCATTTTTTTTTTTATATTAATGTATATTGATGTAATTTAGTGTATATTCATGTCATGTAATGTGTTATGTACAGTATGTCAGATGTGGACCCCAGGAAGATTAGCTGTTTGCCACGGCATCAGCTAATGGGGATCCTTAGATAAACAAATAAACAAATAAACAAATTAATAACCTGTAAACCTGCACAAAAGCCATGGAAAATCCCTTAATTTCTAGTGTCTCCATGAATCAACCCATGAATAAATCCCTTATAAACCCATGATACTAACCTTACTTTTTTTTTTTAAAGCTATGTTATTTTTAATGGATAATTAATGTTGATGTGATTGAGAAAATAAGGACATTTCTGGGATAAAATTAAGGGGTTTGGATTCGTATTAGCATTAACCCCCAGAGTATCCAGTATCCAGCTCCCTGTGATGGACTGAATGTCAAATATTCACCTGTTCCCACGCAGGTAAGGACGTCATCGCATGGATTCTCAACAAGCTGAAGATCACTCAAGAAGGTAAAAAGTGTTGTGTTTGTTAGCTATGAAATAAGATTATTAATGATCATATACACGTCAGTTACTGAAAAGAGAATACGTATCTGTCTGATCATCCTCATGACTTTTTCTCCCTTCGCCTAACTCGTGTCCTCCCTCCTCTTCTGTTTTACAGAGGCTCAGGCCTTTGCCACCATGCTGGTGGCCTATGGCTACATCTACCCTCTGCAGAACCACAAGAAGCTGGTGATGTGCAACGATGCCACTCTCTACCGCTTCCAGGTAAAACAAAATCCCCCTTTTCTTTGCTACAAACGAGGTATTGCAATTAACAGTCTCCAAGTCATAACACGTGTCCTAAGTTAGCCTGATTCCTGGAGTTCATGCTTGTGCCCCTCTGTTTAAAGGTGCTATGTGTAATATTTTAACATCCATAAATCATGACATTCATTTTGACACATTAGTATAATTACTGTAAACAGGGGTGTAGCACAACATTCTGGGCCCTATACATAAGCAGTCTCTGTGGGCCCCCCCTTCCTCTCTTGATCCATGTCTCTCACGCATCTTTTGAATTTTTTTTTTTACAAATAATTGAACCAACAACTGCACACATGAATCTGTAGTGCTCACCTTTCTTTTGAAAGAAATTAGTTAGCAGTTGTTTTCCCTTAGTTTGCTTTCTTTCTCTTTCCTTTCTTTCTTTTCTTTTTTGGTCCCCACGATTTCCCTTTCTTGGGGAAAGAAATGACTCTATCACAGATTAGCTGCATTTAGAGACGAATCCTAGCGCCGGACTAAACCATTTTGCGCCTTTTGTAAGGGGTGAGAGGGGCCTCAGAGAGCCTCCACAATTTTTTTTTTATACAAAGTTCAGTCTCTCAACCGATTTATTCAGCCAATTTTAATTTAGTTATGACGCTAATTACTTAGAAATAAAAAATTGCAAACAAAAACAAACTTTTCATTCCAGGCTTTTCAAGGGCCCTCCCCGCATTGGGGCCCTGGGCAGTCAGTCCCACTTTTCCCCCCACTACGACACCCCTGACTGTAAACAAATGAGACCATCACCGAGAAGATGGGCTGCCTCTACCAGCCTCTACTGCATTTTACATTGTGTGCCACTGGGTCACATTTGGCGGGAAATCTGCTGGATTGCTTTACAGCACAAAACAGGAGCTGTTTTTACTTTGCAAGTCATCCACAGCTTTATTCCAGTTCCACTATTCTGCAGAGTTCTAACTTGAACTCTACCTGGTCTGAATACATATTCGCTGTTATCAAGGGCTGTTATTTGCTATCTTTCTTCTTGTTCCTCAAAACAAACAACGCCAGGTAGGGACATCCTCTTTGCGTCAGGAAGCAACAGGGTTTATGGGAAGTGTGGTCTTAATTTTGAGAAACAGTAGCCACTGGTGTGATAGAGGCTACCAATCGCCTCAGAGTCATTCCTATGTTCCCAGGGTCCTATGCAGAGTTAGGGTTAGAGACCTTCAAAATCAAATAAAATGATAACCATTGGTTTTGTTGTGTTTATATAGCTGTTTTGAAGCCTTGTTCCAATAAAAAAAAAAATAATAATAATATATAATAATAATATAAATATATAATATTTATGAAATATTTTAACTTGGGTCAAATTTGACCCGAACACAAGGAGGGTTAATGTGTGTTAACAGAATACTGGGGAACATAGGACATTGGGAACATAGGACTCTGGGAGCATAGATACGCTCCCATTGTCTCCATGGTCCCATTTGTTTACAGTAATTCTACCAACATATCACAATTAATTTGACAATGATATATTGATGTTTAAAATATGTAGCACCTTTAAAGAAAAAAAAAAAAAAACAGGAAATACTTTTTAGTCCTTTTTATGGACTGGATTATACTCTTCTGAAACTTGTCAGTGTTATGGACACTGTTGTTCACAGATCTATATACAGTGAAATAATATCACTAATATTGTCTTTCTAAACCCAACCTTTCCAGACCCCATACTTCTGGCCTGCACAGAAGTGGGTTGCAGAGGACTCTGACTATGGTGGGTGCAATGCCATATAGAGGTGGTTGCCTAAAGTAGTGAAATCAGCAGCTATAGTGATTGTTCAGAATCACCCACGCTAACTACACAGATCTACAGGCTCTATAAATATCCTCCATTCTCCACATGTATAATGCCTGTAGTTGCAAGCAATAACAATGTGTTTGTTGTCATTGTCAACCAATATTACTTGTTGGCCATTATTCAGTTAAAGCTGTAGGCTATATGAGGGACGTTTGGGTAACACTTTACAATAAGGGTACACTAAGTTAAGGGTTAGATAATGCTTAATAAGGGTTAGTTAATGCTTAATAAGCATTAACTAACCTTATTGTAAAGTGTTACCGACGTTTGTTTGATTTAGAGAGCATAGGACTGCTGTCCGTGGTGCTGACCAGGGGTTAATGTTTGTAGTATGAGAGGTGGTGCAGTGAGCCTCTCCATAGTGACACTTTTGCAATTGCAATTGTCATCTCTGAGAGATATGTTGGCTAATTTCTATGTGATGGAGAAAGTGGTAGTGTATGTGTGCATGTGGAGAAAGGCTCAACAAAAGCATTTGCACTGAAGTCTATTTACCCCACATGTATGCTAAAGTGTTAGCATGGAGCTAGTATCACTGAACATAGTGTATGCTAAAGTGTTAGCATGGAGCCTACTATCATAGTGTATGTTTAAAGTGTTAGCATGGAGCTTACTATCACCATAGTGTATGCTAAAGTGTTAGCATGGACCCTACTATCAACATAGTGTATGCTAAAGTGTTAGCATGGAGCCTACTATCAACATAGTGTATGCTAAAGTGTTAGCATGGAGCCTACTATCAACATAGTCTATGCTAAAGTGTTAGCATAGAGCCTACTATCAACATAGTGTATGTTTAAAGTGTTAGCATGGCGCTTACTATCAACATAGTGTATGCTAAAGTGTTAGCATGGAGCCTACTATCAACATAGTGTATGCTAAAGTGTTAGCATGGAGCTTACTATCATAGTGTATACTTAAAGTGTTAGCATGGAGCACTGGAGCCAATGATCTACCAGGGAAACATGGATGATATCAGCCTATAACAGTTTCAGTGTGCTTAAGTATGTTCTGAAAGAGAGTTATACCAACAGACATATTATAGCAAAAGCCTGTATCTTTGAATATAAATATCATTTTTGTAGCATATGTTGTTAAACTATTTTCCTTTCTTCTGATTGTAGCCATTTATCTGGCAAAGAGGAACATCCGCAAGAAAGGCATGCTGGAACCCTATGAACAGGTAAGTGCACACAGTGTTATAAAACATATTCCATGATTATATGTGTTTGTGCGTGTGTGTGTA
>NW_027280729.1:0-77813 GCF_046629955.1 Centroberyx affinis
GTAATTAGTACTGTATGCACATCATTTTCTATTTCGCCAAATGTTTGATCAAACTTCACAAAAATATTTGACAATACACCCGAAACCAGCAGAATGATGTGTGATTTTTTTCAGGATTTTATCACTAACATTTTGACTGTTTAAACAGACAAAAATACCCCAGTTTTGCTCATGTGATGTCATTGCCTCAACTTGTGAGAAGATGTGTGGAAACCATGTCTCCCCAGTGGTGCAGTCAGTAAGTCACCTTCTCTGGGGGTACAAAGGTCCAGGGTTTGAATCCCCAAGTGGCCAAGTCCTACTGGACAACAATGTAGCAATTCATGCATATGGTATATTTTCAAGTGCTTATTGAGGTCATATTAAGCCGAAGGTTGCCTATTGTGACCCTGTGAACATTTATTTTTGTTATTTTTCTCTGCTAAAAGTGTTTGTGCAGCAAAGACCGTAAGACCTAGAAACACCAAAAATTGGCAGGTGGGTTGCAAATTCCACCCACTACTCAGGCACATGTAATGACACTCATCGACCTCAAGGTGACGCTGTAATAATCAACTTTACGTTTTCGCAATTATCTCGAAAACGGCTTGGCCTAGAGTCAAAATTCTAATATAATCTCTCAAGTCATCTGCATCTGGTCTTCTGCTCTAAAAATGTCAAATTTTGTGATTTTTTTTGCAATCTGCTTGGACCCCAATTACTGCCGCTTGCTGTTATATTTATTATTATTATGCTTTTTCCTACAAGGAAATCTGCCTTCCAATGCATGAAAATAGTGTGTTTTGACATATAACTTGTGCACATACAATGAAAGTTAAACTGTACAGTGTCAGAAAATGTCAGAAAGTGTATTATATGCAGCGTTTATAGTTAAAAATGTAACATCATGGTATTTTTCTATTATTTTGACATCAAACATTAATATGGGTGCTCATTTGTTGAATTTGACGATTGAATACAAAGTAATTGGTTTAAAACAGTATTTATACGTTTAAAATGTCGCGCTTTTATTTTGAAGGCAAAACGCCCAAACCGGAAGTGTTATTCTGTTAATTCGAGCCAGCGGAACGCGTCTAGCTGGCGGAACACAGCCAGCCGAAGATTATCTCCTAGCTCGATAAAAGTTCGTCTCAATCTCAATGTGAGGCTTTTTGTGTGTTCGGCTCAGTTTGTAACACTGCGAGAGAAAGAGGCTTCGATTCTGCTCCGACTCAGCGCAGGCGGGCGGCTCAGAAAACTGTGAGGCTGCTATCTGTTGAATGAATACTAAGACCAGTAACGGAGGACAAAACAAAACTCAGATCCGCTGCGTTCCGCAGGAGCGAGTCTGTAATCTGTGAAGTTACGGCAGAGAAAAAAAGTTGGTCAGAGTTACCGGACGCTCGCGGCGCTACAACGAGCACAACCGTGCACATCTACCGTAGGACTAACACAGTAGTAGCCTAGCATAACACATCCGAGCTAAGACAGCACAAAGTTAGCACCGAGGATCTGGAAGAAACCCGCTGACTTTAAACGGCTAGGCTGCTTACAGCTTTACAGCTTTGAACCCGGACTGCTATCAGGAACTACTAGACTCAGATCAACCAGGAAGACCGAGAGGAAACTTCTTTTCTCTCTTTGTTCTTCTCCCGTCAACAGCAGGCCGCCATGTTGCTTTACACGGGTGGTGGTTTTTCGAATAACTCCTTGTACTTGAGTTTCACAATTCAGATTGGAATCAAAGATGCCAAGTTACGGGCAGAGGACTTGATGGTGGTTTCAATGATGCCAAGATTCTAGTGAATCCCCAGTGTCCAATTGCGGGGCCAAATAAAATAACCTCAGTCCTATCCTGGTTGAGTTGGAGAAAGATTTTAGACATCCATCACTGCAGCGAGGCAGTGATGGATGTGAGCAGCGAGTGATTACCTCTTTTTAAAAACTTGTTGGTAGGATATCAAGGGAACAGATGGAGGAATTCATATGTGACACAATATCTAAGAGAGTGAAAATATCTGCCCAAAACAACCCAATGATGTCAACACTAATGAAACCTTAATATTTCCTCAATAGGTTCAAGTTTTCATATAGCTGCTTGGACCTCATTATTATTATTATTATTATTGTTGTTATAATTATTATAATATTATTGTTTTTGTGGCCATTCCTTGTCTTACCGACTGTCTCTGTTTGATGATGTCAGAGCTGATTGGCGGGAAGGGAAGCATCTGGCGGAGGAGGAGAGGAAAGTTGTCGGACATTTTGTCTCAGTTCAGGACAGCTGTGTTGAATTTGGTGTTCGACACTAAGGAGGCAAGATGAATTCTTCAGAAGAGGTGAGAAAAAATATCACTGTTGTAACATTGATGTTAATCTGTTGGGAACCTGTTAGCTTGTCTATTGATGTGATCTATGACATATCCCTCCCTCCTTTTGGAACATTAGCCTTTTGACTTGGTCATTCATACATTTATGATGAGATATTTGACAATGCATGATATCTCAGCACATCAGCTGCTGTTGTTGTCCAGGTCTGGATGAAATAAAATATGATGCCATGTATTGTATTATGTGGAATATGTTATGATAGTAAATATGATACTACCCAGTACATAGGATACAGGATATATATGTTGTTTGTCTGTTATCATAGGTTTCATAGCTTACAGTACCCCCCCCCCACACACACACACACACACTGCTCCCTCACACTCTGTCTCTCTGCTCTCTGTCCTGATCTCTTTCTTCATATCTTTCTCTACAGAAACAGAGAGACACCAGACCCAGACGTCACCGCTGTCAGCAGTGTGACAAAGCATTCACAAGACTTCAAAAGTTAAAGAGGCATCAGAGAGTTCATACAGGAGAGAAACCTTACTCCTGTCAGCAGTGTGGGAAATCTTTCAGTCAGTCAGCTCACCTAAGAAGACACCAACTCATTCACACCGGAGAGAAACCATACAGGTGTGACCAATGTGGAAACAGTTTCAGAGATTTAAGTTCATACAGGCAACACCAGCGTATTCACACTGGAGAGAAACCATACCACTGTGACCAATGTGGGAAGAGTTTCAGTCGTTCAACAACATATACGGGACACCAGCGTATTCACACTGGGGAGAAACCATACCGCTGTGACCAATGCGGGAAAAGTTTCAGTCAGTTCAGTACATACAACGTACACCAGCGTATCCACACTGGGGAGAAACCATACTGGTGTGATCGGTGTAAGAAAAACTTCTCTCGCTCATCTTCTTTGAGGACACACCGGTGCATCTGAACTGCTGCAGAGCGCCTCCACTGTCTGGATGATGCTGGATTGTTGCATGCCAAGGTCTGATGTCCATTCATTTTTCTATTGGAATTGATATTTTCTGGAGAAAAGAAGGTTAGGTTTGAGTGAACAAAGTTTTTGATAAAGAAGGGGAGTTGTTACTGTGTAGATTGTTGATGTAAGTTTTTTTTTCTTGAAGTAGCAGTGATCCAGTATGTTGTATTTTTCTTGATTGAGGTCAAAGTTCATGAGCATGCCCTCATTGAATAAATGATCTAAGCTGGTTATTCCTTCTAGTTTTCATGTCTGGAAAATAAAAGTTTTTATGTTTATTAGGAACATGGTGGTTTTGATAATTAGTTTGAATTTAATGAAATATGGATTCCTTCATATTTAATAGACTGAGATTTTAAAAGGTATAAAGTCCCAAACCTCACCAGGCAGAGTCAGTTTTTGACCAATTGATGGAGTCCACTATGACTAAAATGTGGCACACTCTTTTCTATTAGTTTTGTGCTTTACTGATAATGATTGATGATTGATGGAGTAGCCAGATACAATAAAATGTCATCAGCATACAAACTGATTTTATGATTGTTTGCTTTGATGTTGATGCCTGATATGCTGTTACTGTGTCTGATAGAGACAGCCAGGGGGAAACAAAAGGCACAAATAACAGTGGCAGTAACAGTCATCCTTGCCTCATACCTCTAGTAAGTGAAATAGTTTGGATGTGTGTCAGGTTAATCACTATAGAAACAGTTGGTGAGTTGTAGAGTATTATTATCCAGTTAATGAAGTATGAACCGATTCCAACACTGTGAAGAGCATTGAAGAGAAAGGACCAGTCTGCCCTGCTGAACGCCTTTTCACCATCTACAGATGCTATAAAGAATGGATGGTGTTTTTGTAGAGGTTTATTAAGTTGAATAATCTGTGTATTTTCTGAGGAACGGCTCCCTGTAATGAAGCCAGTTTGGTCTGTATGTACAAGTGATGGAATTACAGATTCCAGTGTAATTGACAGTGCTTTGCTTATCATTCTTAGGTCTGAGTTTGTTAATAAGTGGCGGTAACTGGAGCGTTGTGTGAGGTTTTTATTTGGTTTATTTGGAAGCTCAAGTGTTCAGGTCACAACACCAAACTGAGCCTCATTCATCGTACGTTGTTTTATTCATCCAGGCCAACATGATGCTAGCCGGTTCATCCAGCTAACTCTGTTATCCATGTATGAGGATCGAGTCCCTGGACTTTAAATTACAGCTGGGTTTACTCTGGCACACACACACACACACATTATTTGTTAAACCAAATGTTAGTTCTTTGTGGTCCAAACTATTTTAATGAGATTCGAGATACTTTTTGACTGATTTTTATGTAACTTTTTGAAAACTTTTTTTTTGTTAGTCACCACTAAAGATTTTGTATTTTCCAGGAAGTGAAAGTAATGAGAGTTTGATATAAAAATTCAGTAAAACAATTAATTTTTTAAATTGTAAAATAGGTGTATTGGGTGAGCTGAAAAGAAAAATGAACTAAAAAAAATGAGCTAAAAAGGTGAAAAATCATTTTTCATTTCAGTGTGACTTTATTACATATTGTTATGTTGAAGTTCCTTTGTTAAAGTGTGAACATTGATGAAAATGTATCTTATACAAATGTATTATTTCTCAAGATGCTGTGATGTTTCATTTTGTTTTGTGTTTTGTTTGGTGTTTTTTTTTTTTATATTAATTTGTATCATTTGTTTTTTGAGGAAATCTTAAGTGTTAACATTCATAAAATTAATTAATTAACAGGTTATATAAATGTATTTAATTGTTGCTCCATGGGTCTTTGTTGATGTAGCTACAGTTACAAATGTAGAAGAGTTGCATTGGACACACACACACACACACACACACACACACAACCTCTGGCAGGTTGTGGGTTCTATTCCCATACTAAAGGTGTCTCCTCTCCTGGTTCTGTAAGGTGCTTTAGATAAAAATCCCACAGTTTAACAAAATGTTGTGGACTAATAGTGTGATGTAATGTAGTATGTTATAGTATAATATTGAACAGTATAGTATATTATAGTGAAGTATGTGATCGTATAGTACATGGTCATAGCGTAGTATAATGTAACAGTATAATACATTATAGTACATCATGATGCAGTATGTCATGGGTTAGTATGTAATAGGTATCATAGTACAGTAAATGGAGGAAGTCCAGCTCTTCCAGCTTACTAGGATCAGTAACTAGTCAGAAGGTCAGAGGCTGTGGGTTCAATTCCCTCTAGGAGTGCTGGTTGTGTTTTGAGATCCAGCACTAAGAACACATCAAGCTGATCTCAGACCAGCTGACATTAGTTTTCTTTTTATGCAGAAGACACAGTCATTTATTCATTTATACAAGTGCAGCTGTGTCAGCTGATGCTTTTTCTGAATGCTGATAAGACCAAGCTGAAGGTGTTTACCAGGTCAGAGAAAGAGCCCCAGTCTTTACCTCATATTACTACAATTCAGGATGAACCCATTGAGACAGTTAAAAGTCCCTGGGTTTTTTTAACAGACGATGGTCTTACTTGTATCATATAGAGTCCCTGGTGAAAAAGCTTAGACTCAAGCTGGGTTTTTACTTTAGAAATAAGTCCTGCTTTGAGGTGAGAAAAAGACTCGTCTCAGCTGCTTTTCTACCTGCCATAGATTGTGGAGACATTTTATACATGTATGCACCTGTGGCTTCGTTGTGTCTGCTGGACTCTGTATCATGGGGCCTTGAGGTTTGTTACAAACTGTAAATATTTAACTCATCACTGTGTTCTCTATCAGAAAGTGGGTTGGCCTTCTCTGGCTTTACGTAGGCTGAGTCACTGCTATATTTTTATTCATAAAGCCACACTGAAACATCTCACATATTATTTATGTACATATATTGTCCAGCAGGAGAACATCAATTAGTCTACTGGCTACACTCACAAAACTTGTTTCTTTTTTTTTCTTTTTTTATAGAATAGTTTTTATTGGTGAAAAGCATAGGCAAACAATAGACACAATGCCAAGTTTACAGGTCACCATTTTCCACATTACCCCACCGACCCTACCACTCCACCCAACCCCTGCACAACAACAACAACAACAACAACACACATTACAAAAAATAACAATACATAAAAAAAAAAAAAAGTAAAAATAAATAAATAATTTAGAAAGGGAAGACAGCGATGACAGATGAAAACCGATACGATAATACAAACAATGGAGTGAATAAGTAGATGGCCAAGAAAAAAGTGGAGGAGAAAAAAACAAAAACAAAAAAAACCTCTGTTTCAACTTGTTTATATTCGGCCATGGCGGTAAGGAGTACACTGATCAGGGGTCAGCTACAGGCAGGTAACATGTAGAAACACAGGCAATCAGTCAGGAAGAACAGCAGATAGGTCATTAAAATAGGAGACAAAGGGTTGCCACTTTTTTAGAAAGCGCTCGCTAGACCCTCTAAGTGTAAACTTTATCTTTTCTAGATGCAAAAATGACATCACATCTTTCAGCCAGGCAGTGAATGGGGGGGGGGGGGGTGTAGGCGATTTCCAAGCTAAGAGTATTCTTCGCCTGGCTAGAAGCAATCATGTCAACCTCACTCCTAGAAGGAATTGCAAGGGAGGGGCTCCGCTGGCACCCCAAAAATGGCTAGTAATGGGCAAGACTGTAAGCTTTTATTCAACAACTTTGAGAATACATCGAAAATCGAAGACCAATATGTTCCAAGCTTTGGGCAAGACCAGAACATGTGGGAGAGGTCTGCCTGTAGACTGCCGTAACAATCAATCACATTTGGGATCAGAATCAGGGTAAATTTCAAGCAGTTTAGATTTACTGAGGTGGGCTCTGTGCACCACCTTTAGCTGGATCAAACTGAGTCGAGCACAGGATGATGAGGAATTCACCCTATCTAATGCCACCTCCCACCAGTCCCCTGTCATTTCCATTCCCAATTCCTCCTCCCATCTGGACTTTGATTTGGAGACTGTGTCACTGTTCAAAGACATGGTGTTTGATAAACTTATATAAGCCCCCTCTGAGTTGGAGACATCCTAAAAAGACTCTCCCATAATAATTCTTGAGGGGGTCTGGGAAATGAATCAAAATTTGTACGTACTAAGTGACGGACCTGAAGGTAACGGAAAAAATTTGAACGTGGCAGACTAAATTTAAGACATAAAGAGTCAAAGCTAGAAAAAATATCACCATCATAGAGGTCTTTGAAATGATCGATACCCAATCTGCTCCAGAGAGTGAAGGTTGAGTCCAAAACGGAGGGAGTAAATAAGTGGTTATCGCTAATAGGCCCCAGACTCGATGCTGAGAAGAACTTAAAATGACGGCGGAAATGTATCCATATTTTTAAAGTGGACAGCACCAAAGGGTTTGAGGAGTAGCGGGAGGGAGATAGAGGGAGAGAGGAATAAACCAGTGCAGAAAGGGAGGATGAATGGCATGATTGTGCCTCCAGGCTACACCAGTTAATCTCGGGGGTTTTTACCCAGTAAATAAATTTTTGTATGTTGGCAGCCCAGTAATAGTGCATAAAATTAGGGAGCACGAGACCACCACAATTCCTTGGTCTCTGTAAAATAGCTTTGCTGATTCTAGGAACCTTCCCCCCCAAATAAATGTAGTGATTGCCTGATCCACTGCGCGAAAATAAGACTTGGGTAAAAATAGAGGAAGGCATTGAAAAACATACAGAAACTTGGGTAAAATGTTCATCTTAACGCATTGTACTTTTCCTGAGAGTGAAAGGGGCAGACTACTCCAACGCTGAAAGTCTGACTTCATGTTGGTGACTAGTGGGGCAAAGTTGGCCTCGAAAAGGGAGGGTAATGTGCGGGTAATCTTGATACCCAGATATTTAAAGCCTGGCTTCGACAGACGAAAAGGAATTGAAGACTGTTTGATTTTTAGGGCAAAAGTATTGATTGGGAAACATTCACTTTTCTGAAAATGTAGTTTGTATCCTGAAAACGATCCAAAGTCTCGTAGGATAGATTCAATTGGGGGGATGGAAGACACTGGGTTATATATATAGAGCAAAAGATCATCTGCATAAAGGGACACCCTATGCTCAACACCATAGCGCGTGATACCTTGAAAATGGGGTGAGGCCTGGAGTGCTATAGAGAGCGGTTCAATTTCTATGCGAAAAGCAGTGGGGATAATGGGCATCCCTGGCGTGTCCCTCTGTATAGTGGAAATTATGGGGAGTGTATAGAGTTGGTAGTGACACAGGCCAAGGGGAGGAGTAGAGCAGCCTAATCCATGAAATAAGTGTGTCGCCAAATCCAAATTTTTGTAAAACTGTAAATAAATACTCCCACTCTATACGGTCGAAGGCCTTCTCTGCATCTAAGGAGACAATGGCCTCAGGAGGAAGAGAAGAGCTAGAAGTATGGATGACATTTAAGAGTCTTCGAATATTGGAAAATGAATGCCGACCCCTGATGAAGCCAGTCTGATCCTCATAAATAATCTGAGGAAGAATGTCTTCAAGGCATCTGGCTATCACCTTAGCAATGACTTTACTTTCGGTGTTAAACAATGAGATTGGACGAAATGATCCACACTCTGTGGGGTCCTTGTCCTTTTTAAGTAAGAGTGAGATGGTTGCTTGAGTGAGTGTATGGGGCAGAGATCCATTCTCCAATGACTCATTAAACATATCTAATAGAATTGGTGCAAGTTTATCACAAAACATCTTATAAAACTCTGTCTTGCCACTTTGCATAGATTTAATAGCCTCTATAATCTCGCCTATTTGCAAAGGCCTGTCCAGTTCACTGGCCAACTCAGGGTCAATAGTGGGGAACTTTAAGTCATTAAGAAAATTGTCCATACCGCTTCTGTCAGAGGGAGGCTTAGATTTATAAAGGGAGGTGTAAAAGGTCTCAAAGACCTTGTTTATATCTTGGGGGTCAGAAACAAGATTGTTCAACCCGTTTCTAATCTGAGCTATCAACCGAGAAGCTGCCTGGCGCTTGAGTTGATGTGCCAGAAGTCGACTATTCTTGTCATCATATTCATATGACAGACCACGGGAGTGTGACAGCGACATGTTTTGGTGGATAATAAATTAAATTCAGACTGTAGATCTAATCTCTTTTCATACAGCTCTGGAGAAGGGTCTGCAGCATATTGTGCATCAAGCTTGAGAATAGAGTTAGTGAGACCTTGCAACCGTTTTTTCTGATCACTATTCTTGTGAGATGTATAAAAAATAATTTCGCCACGCAGAACGGCTTTTAACGTCTCCCAGAATAATGAATGAGATATTTCGTCGGATTTATTAGTAAGTATGAAGGTATCAATAGATTTAGAGATTTTATCACAGAAATCCTTGTCGGAGAGTAGCAAGGCGTCAAGTTTCCAGGGAGGGCGTTCCTTTCTATTCAGGCTAAAGGAAATATCCAACTGTATGGGAGCATGATCTGAGATCATGATAGCCAAATAGTCAACTGATTGGACAGCGCCCATGAGAGCTCTGTCAATCAAAAAATTGTCTATATGGGAAAAAAGAGTGGTGAACATGTGAAAAAAAAGAGAATGACTTCGCTGCTCGGTCACGCTGCTCGGTCACGCTGCTCGGTCACGCTGCTCGGTCACGCTGCTCGTGCTGGAGTGTGGTGGTTGCCACCTGTTGCCTCTCCTCTGGTGAAGCCCTGGTTGATTTGGGTGCCGGTCATTGTGGTTGCCTTCGTGAAACTCCGGTACCTACGTGATTCTGCCGGCTGGCCGGTCGCTAAACTCTCTGTAGCCGGCAGCTCAGGGGGGAAGTTTGCACTTTCCATCTGTGCTGCTGACTCTGGTTGTTGCCCGTGTCATCTCGCTGGCTAGCTGCTCCTCACCTGGCGGTCGACTACACTGGGGGTAAGTTTCCAATTGTCTCCTGTGTGGTCAACTTAGCTGCGGTAGCTGGTTGCAGTGGCTCCACAGATCGGTGTCCCATTTGCTATCCGGGTTAGCCGCTGGGAGGTTGGGTGCTCTACAGCAATTCCTTGCTTGTTGTGTGTGTGGACGTGTGTGTGTGTGACGAGTCGGCCGTACTGGCGTGTGTGTAACGAGTCGGCCTTACATGCGCAGCTTGCTGTATTTTAAATAAAAACTTCCAATAACTAACTTGCAGTGGCAGCTATTTTTTATTTTTATTTTATTTTTTCCCTTACTATACTGCATTTCCTGATTTCTGTTTTGTTTTTGCCGCCTGGCGCTGTGATTGGTCAACGTCAGCTGTTTACACCGGCTGCTCAGAATACCCGGGCCGGAGTAGTCTTCTTAGCTGGAACTGGATTACCTTATTAATTACTTAATTCTGGATTCTCTGCTTTTACCTGTTTTCACCTTGTCTCCTGTCACTTGTTACCTGGCACCTGTATTTTTCTGCAATATGCAAGTTTTTTTGTTTTTTTTGTCTACTGACCTCTCAAACAGAACAATACTGCAGTCCTACCACTGGATGAAAATACACATTTCTGGGAAAAATCACATTCTGTAAATTCCCATGAAATTTCAAATTTACGGGGGTAAACGGAAATATTCTACTTCAGCGTGTCAAGAGCTGCATATCCCAGCACACGTCCGTCCACTTAGATACCCTGGGATTTCAGGTCCCAGATACTTCCGATTATTCCATTGTGGGTATACGGACATTTCCAGGTCAGTCTACTCCCGTGCCCCAGCTATCAGTTTAGATACCTGGGAATTTCAGGAACCAGAAATGTCCACACACTTTGTACGGCAGATTGATGGGATTTGGAATGGAATGTAGCCGATGATCCACGGCAAAACTCCCCAAAAATGTGTTCGAAACAGGCCCCGTGACGTTTCAAACAGGCCACGCCCACAACGTGCAGTACAACATCGACATTTTCTGTGGCTGCTTTTTCTGTATTCTGATAATTTATGTGAAATGTATACGGTGTAAATAACGTGTCGTTACCTTTTCACGGTTATCAAAGACCTGCATCATCATTAAAATGTTTATTTTCTGGAAGTCACAAAATGCTAACAAGCTAACAAACTTCAGTGCAAACTTCCGTTCAAGAGAGGGTTCATGCTATCATTTTGAGACTTCAAGAAAAACATTTTAATGATCTTACTGTTGTTTGACAGTCATGAAAAGGTAACGTAAAATTATTTACACCATATACATTTCATAAAAATGATTAGAACACAGAAAAAGCAACCACTGAAAATGTCGATTTATTGGCCTTTTCACCGCGTCATCGCCATTCTGAAGCAGTGCAACGCAGACGGTGGGACTGTTTTGAAGGGAGCACCTGCTGGGGAGGCAGAACCAAGCCCCCAGGAACAGCTCTGGGCTGTGCGGCGATTTTGGCGTAGTGGCCAAGCTCGGTATTGCAAGTCACGTGACGCCATGGGGCCCAAAAAGACTTTTTCCCATAGAGATACATGGGGAAAGACACAGCTGTAAAACTCCAGGAAAATTTTTCTGGGTATCACTCAAAGTCAAAAACGACTCTTTGAATTATCAAGTTTTAAATCATTGGGTCCATTATTCTTTAGAAGCCACCAAGAGCCGTATCAAGCCGTTTGTTTCTATGCGCTGTGAACGCGCCTCGGGAACGCGCGAAGCGCGCTCCTTGCTACTCCCTGCTTCCCCCCTGACACAACGGCAACACAGGCTGTTGGGTGGCTCTGCTGTGTGTCTGTCTAGGACTAAACAGATCACAATAAACTCAGCCTACACATAGTCCGCTGACATTGCCAACAGGCAAGACTTGCACAATAACGGATGGTTTTTAATTTGTTTTATTTTCTCTGATCATGAAATATAGCTTGCAAACTAGCAAACATTACCATAGGTAACTCGCTCCACGTAGCGTTATTCTACAGTTATGTGCGCCTAATGCTATTTACCATATATAGCGTATATTTATTAATATTTTAATATTGTCCGTTTCCAGAATAGGCCTATGTGCTTTGAATTTTTGCTATTAAAGGTATGAATATATATTGGCTTAGGCATGCGGTCATTTTGATTTAATTTCCTGTAACTTCATTTTAGATGTCCAACTTTAGTTAACCACCTTGAGTTACATACTGATAAATCAGTCAATGGCATTAAGTTTATTTCTAAAAATGTTTTTTTTGTGGGCAGTTGTATAGGGAGTTCAATCTTATAAAAAATGTTGCTATGACAGACTCCTTAGATATTAATTTTGCAGTCTTATCAAATTATCACAGCAAGTGTTAAATGTTTCACAAACTGGCATCACACCATGTAGCTTTTGTGCAGCTATTTCCAAACTCAAACACCAGACCAACCCTGAATATCCCAAATGATAATACAAATTATATATTTTTTCTTTCACTTGCAGAACTTGCATTTAAGTTGGATAATGCAAACCCATTGCAATGCAACTCAATGCAAACCCCCAGAGCTCTAATGTAATGGTGGCAACACAGCATGTTCATTAACTTTACCTATGTGGTCTAGATGTGTGGCTCTAGTAAAGTTAGACATTAAGTACTCAAAACACTTTCAGCAACATATGAGGGCATTCTTGTAAGACTAGATTCTCTAGTTAAAAACACTTAACAAAAAGTTGATATTTATGACTAGTAAAAACATGAAAATAAATGCTAGTTAAATTGAAAAACCAAGGTAAGGTGGAGGAAAGTAATTTGAGGGGATGTGCTACAATGTGATGACAGAAAGGCTTATTTAATGATCCAAGACAAACTTCCATACTGTAAAAATAAATGTATTTATTTTAGAATAAACACATGTTTTATCTTACATGTTCCACTCTTAAATGGGTGAAACTTTCTCAGGGGAATCAAGCATTGCAAGACAGGCTCATATTTGAAAAAGCAGGGTCTCAGGAGAGGTTAAAATGTGAGACGAGTAAAGAAAGTTAATCGTTGGAGTGCAACACTGGTTGATAATGGGGGGATGTTATGAGAGCTAAACTTCAGAGAGGGCAGTGCATCTCTCGGGGAAAAAGTCCATTTCAACAATAAAGGTAAGATTTAGCAAAAGCAAGGGAAAAAAAGGACCGTAAAATGTTATTATAACAAAGAATTTAGCATGCCGAGTTGTAATAAATGTGCTAAGGTTCTGCTTAGATAAAAGGCTTGGTCATCAGAAAGGATCACAAAGACGAAGTGATCGCAAAACAGTAATCAAAAAGATGCCACTTCTGAATATTTAAAAATGCCTCACTTGACGTGCAAAAAGTAAGATCAGAAAAGATGGGGATGCTTGACTCATACAACTTACTTTCACTCAATTTGAATACAATTCCAATTCCAAATACAATTCCAAAATAACCAAAAAATACATGTATATACTATGAACACTACACCTGAATACATATGAATTTACAAACTAGTGAAAAGGCCAGAACTGTCACGGATCTGTGAGGACTCAAATGCAGACAAAGGTAGAGGCAGGAATATGGTAAAAAGGGGTTTAATCGAAGGCAAAGGTACCAAAACGACTGGCAGAGAAACAAAGCCAAAAACTGGCAACCAGGATAGCAAATAAACAGGCAGGCAGAAAAGCTGGAACAGACTAGGTACATCACTAGGCGATCTGGCAGAGAACAAAGGGAAATGGACTGGTATAAATGCTAAGGGGGTAATGAGGGAATGAGATGCAGCTCGGCAGGGCGGAGACAGTTGACAGGTGATGCAGGAGGCGGGAAGGTGAGTAGGCAGACAACTACCGGAGCATGAACTGGAACTGGACTGGGATCTGAAAGACAAACATAAAACAGACAAGAGGGAACTGGGAGTGGAGAACAAGACCAAGACAGACAACACAGAGAGAGAAAAAGAGCTCAAGGAGATGAGCTGGCTGGACTCCTGACAGTACCCCCCCTCTTACGGACGCCACCTGGGGTCCTGGAAGGCAGCGTCACACAAATGCCTGGGCTGAAGGTATGTTGACCTCCTCTTCCTGAGCTGGAAACAAGGGAGGTTGATACCCGAGGCAGCACTGGAACAGAGACATCCCTGTGGAGGAAACAGGAAGAGAGTTGTGTGAATACTCCACCCAGGCGAGGTGCTGACTCCAGCTGGAGGGGTTCTGTGCGACAAGGCAGCGCATTGTTGTCTCCAGGTCCTGGTTGGCCCGCTCTGTCTGACCGTTGGACTGAGGGTGACGTGCAGCAAGGTGCAGAGGGCAGGAGATTTACAGAGGGGAGTTGCGCTTACCAGTACCCTCCGGCTTACTGGTGAGTGTTGCCTTTTAGTGGACAGGAAGCAATGTAGTGACCGGACTGACCACAATACAGGCAGGAGTTGGGAGGTGATTCTCCTCCGTTGTTCTGTTGGTGACAGGTGTCTGGTTGAGCTGCATCGGTTCTGGGGAGTTGTCGGCCCTGGAGGTGGGTGTAGCAGCAGGAGAAGACTGACCAGGAATGGTGGACATGGCTGGTTCCCTGCGGGGATGGAACCAACTGCGGGTGATGCGGAAGGCGGGAAGGTGAGTAGGCAGACAACTACTGGAGCATGAACTCGAACTGGACTGGGATCTGAAAGACAAACATAAAACACAGAACAGACAAGAGGGAACTGGGAGTGGAAAACAAGACCAAGACAGACAACACAGAGAGAGAAAAAGAGCTCAAGGACTGGCTGGCTGGACAAGAACACATCATACATAAGTTAAGTTATCTTTGTTCTTAAACAACAGGAGCATTTTACAGAGATGTCTCAGGTGGTTCTTGAACAGCAGAGTCTTCTGTAATAAGACATTGCAGTAAGTATCTTGGGCTCGATCACTTAGCAGGAAAACATTTAGCATACAAATATAAACATCAGAATCATGACAACATGATGGTGAAAACAATTTCATTAGTGAAGCAATAGCTACAGTAAAGGTGAATACATGAATTTGACATCTGGTTGAAGTGGGAGAACACATCATACATATTACATTCAGTTATCTTTACAGTATAAATAAGAGCATTTTTACCTTCAACGTTCTGTAATTACAGGACTTTTCTGTAAAAGAAGAGAAGGGGCATGAGTTTTTTTAGGTTCTGTGCCTTCATTACTAGACACTGTAACAAACATAAAAACACAAAACACAAATATAAAAGGCCTGTCTTGGTTTAAAGCCCACTCACCACGTCAAGGTGCAGGCCTAGAGTGGGAACACAAGACCAATCACTAACAACACAAACTCAGACAAATTCACAACATGTAAAAACATGTAAAGAATATGTAAAAACATATAAAAACAAACACTCAAATTTTTTTGGATTAAAAAAGACGCACACACACATCATGGCTGAGAAATAGAACTTTGTACATATCACTTTTTCCCTTTAGGTTTTTTAATTTTTTTGGATGCAATAACAAAACAAAAGTGCATTTTTGGTTGGTTTTATGTTTTTTTTATTATTTTTTTTAGTATTTCATTAAACAACATATACAATTTGGAATGAAAGACACTACACAATATGAAAATTTAAAAACAATTTTATTAACAATTTTATACAGCAACAGAAAAACTATATAAAAAACTCAGTGATGCAAAATTGCAGAGGTCACAGATCGGATATGCTGTAAGGAGATAAGGAGATTAATGTTCAACTAAGCCTTGTGCTCCGTAATGCGAGCTCCAAGTCTACAAATGAACATCGTCTTGTTGAGATTTTTTGGCAGTTGCAAGTGCTCTGTAAAAACCTGTGCTCCGTAATGCGAACTCCAAGTATTACACTGAACACTGATTTTCTAGACAGTGGTGTTCCTGAAAAGTTGGGTCCCGTTATGCGAACTCCAACTTACACTGTCATCAACTGCATTCAGGTACAGATACATACAGAACATATTGGCTGGAAAGTGGTTTGGGATGTTGCTCTACATGTTCATGTACATTTTTCCACTGTTCAAAATTAGGGTTGCTCAAGTGTAATGTAAAGTCATGCCATCACACAAATACAAGACATGACACACATTTATATACATTTAAATATATACACACACAAATATAAAGACAAAAAGAAACATGTAAAATAACAATGATACAGTCAGACAGAGTACAAGGAAATACACATTGAAATACACAACACAAATACAAGACATGACACACATTTATATACATTTAAATATATACACACACAAATATAAAGACAAAAAGAAACATGTAAAATAACAATGATACAGTCAGACGGAGTACAAGGAAATACACATAGAAATACACACACACACTTAAAATGGGACACATGACTAGCAACAACCCTCTCAGTAATGTCCACTACTGGTGATGAAAATGGACCAGCTTGGTAAATTTATGCCTAACAATGTCCTTGGTCATCCTCTCTGTTTCCCGTCTTGCCAAATGGTGCATCCTTATTGTGCAGTATATGGAGGATGCCATTTTCACCAGGAGATGTACATGATTGTCTTCAACAGTGGTTTCAAACATGTGATTGTGCAGCTCTGGGAACAATGTCTTCTCAGCACTGTAATTCAGGACTTGAGTGACAATGGCTGATGTTAAGCCGTGTCCCTGGGGGAGCTTGCCGGAGGTTGTTCTCAAAATCCTTTGAAAGCAACGCTCTGACTCTGTGCACACAGCAACTATCCCTGGTGATGGTTTTTGCAAACCTCCACGATTTTTCAAGAGAATGAAGGGATGCACGGTGGAATCACAAGTGAGAGCTTCAGCGCAAGGCATGCAGTTGTGTTTCTGTTTGATCTTCTTCACCACGAAGCCAGCAATGTAGTTGATAGCAGCGTCCTTGTATTCGGAGACAGCATCAACATTTGGGCAGAGCTGGTAATCATGGTCTACCTCTGCATGCTCCACAGGCTTCAGGTCAAACCTACGCGAGGTGTTTGCTGACGCAGGTGTGGCCTCCATGATGCTGGTATCGTCACGGAGGATGCAATTGCCTGTTCCTGTCTTAACTTGCAACTTCACCAGAAGACGCTTGTATGCAGCTGTAAACTGTCTTGCTGTGGGATTGTTGTTAAATCCACCACGTGCTCTGATGGAGGAAAAGAACAGCTCCAGGTGATCTTGGCTCAGCTTGTAAGTGAGGAAGTAACGGCATGGGGCATTTGGCTTACAGACTACTTCCTGGAAAATATTCCATACACTTACACAATTGGCAATAAAGCCAACTACACAAGTTTTTCTTTTGCCAGAATGCATTGGAATGCCTTTGTCGTTCTTCAGTTCCAAGAGAGACTTTTGGGCCTTCAGCAGGATTTGTTCGACACGGTCTTTGTTAGATGTCCTCATGGGTGCTTTGCATCCTTTTCCTAAAGGGTTCCTGCTGTTGAGGACATCGAAGGCGGCATCAATGGTTCTCAGGAACTCCACCGTCTCCTCACACCCTCTGAACTGTGGCAGATGCAGCTGTGTGTTGCAATATTCAAGAGCATCTGCCACACTGCTGCTGAAAACCTGAGCTGCAAGCTTGACCTTCATCTTCTGTTTCTCCCACCGTATATGAGCCATTTTCAACTTGTTTCCAAGTCGCAGTCCCTCTGTCTCTTGAAGTTTGTTTAAGTCCTGTAGGTACTGCCAACTAATTTTTCCTGTTGGAGTTTGCAGTGTACCTCCTTCAGCCAACGCGTTTCTGAGCAGCTTCAGCATGTGGCACACGTCCAATACCACATGAACCACTTGTGATGGATCTGCAGGATGTGGAAATGAGGATCTCATGTCATGGACATCCAATTTGGCTCCCAGGGCTCTCAACATGGCGAAGTGGCATGATGGTCCATCGCACGTCAAGGAGACTGTACGAACTCCGATGCCATGGAGTCGTTGAAGGCATTCACTGATGATATTTGCACGCTCTTCTCCAGTCAGTCCATCAATGAGGAAGTAGGCTACTGGGATTTTCCAGGATTCGTTGATGGCAACAACCATGAGGACCAGGGCATCTTTGGCTGGTGGTAGACTATCATCGACAGTGCCACAGCCAAGGTCCACATATCCATGGAATTTTCCAGCAGCATATTCCACGTGCTTCCGTATGGCAATTTCATCCATCATGAGGGCACACAGGGTCTCTTTTCCATCCTTTTTCCTGTCCTTCACATGTGTCTCGATAGCAGAAAAGGCAGGTTTTGTAAATCCAGGATCTGCAGAGATGTTGCTGTACCATGTCCGGATGGTGTCGGGATGGGGCAAAACAAGGTCAAAGATTTCACGCACATAAGCATAAGCCTTGGCGGAATAGAAGTGCAGAGTCATAGCAAATGAACGCAATTCCTCTGACACTTTTGACTTTTTCCCTTGCTCCACTCTGGTGAGTAGCAGGAAGAGTAGACACTCCACTGAAGGAGTTCTCCAGCATCTCTGCACAGCCTGTAGAAATCAGCATTTTCTGCTTCAGCTCATTGATGATCTCAGTTAAACTGGACACTCTTTTCTTCAGTCTTTTGGTTTTCTCCTTCTCCAATTTAAGTTTTTTTCGACAGGTTTCCAGTCTGTCCTCCACTGTCTGTAATTGAGTGTCTAACTGACGCTTCAATGATCTGGGAGATTCCATCACTGCATAGTTGTGGTCAGCACTGTTTGATGTTGTGGCTTCAGAAACGTGATAATGTACCGCACAATCTTGTACCTGTGATTCCTCAACATCCAATTCCACAGCTCTATCATTGTGATGCGGGTCTACATTTGACACAAAATCTGTGTCATCATGCAGTTCCTCCATCACAAGGATGTCACTACTATCCGATATTTCAGTGACATTTGCAACTTCCTTGTTAGTATTCACAAACACAGTACAGTAACTGTGGTCATTTTCTACAGTGTTACTTACCTCTGCACTTACCGTACGTGCCCGGGATGTTGTGGCGGCTCCAGGGAAGGCAAAAATGGTGGGGACAGCTGTTGAAATGAGGAGTTTTCTCCCAGTGCTGTTGTCAAAGCACTCCTCAGCAAAATGTTGGGCACATATCCGGGCATGTGTGGTTGGCATCCAATTCTTGCGTCTTATATTATGGACCCACTGACGCAGCCTTGCCTGGTCACTGAATGGAAAGCTGTGGAGAAATTGTTTCAGTTGAGTTTAGGGATATCTCAAATGGATTTTAACAAAACACATGGCACACTATCATGCAGAGAACCAACAGAGTGTGTGGCATGTGTCAATTTAGGCTACTATTTTTTCACACCGTGATTCTTCAGAAAAGTACTGTTTCCATAGATTTCTTTTCTTAAACCTAAGCCCTGTCCCCCAAAATATCTGTCCTTACTAAACCACAGAAGTGAATGTAACATCCTGAAAGTGGGTATAAAAATATATAAAAAAAAAAAAACTACACATATAAAGGTACTCATGAGTATTTACTTTATCGTCAGTGAGCCTTTTGATGGAATTCAACATTGCATATTCCATATCAACTAAAGTTACATTTTGCTCACCACTGACAGCAATGTTAATTATGACTTTTCTGAATTACAATAGTAGTAAATTGTTCATTTGTTTGTATGCCTTGTATGCTAGCAAAGTAGATCGATATACAATAGATATAAAATTAATAGAGCCTTGATTAAGATGTATTCAATGTAGAATGTAAGAACTGTAGTTAATAGCTAACATAACCTGAAAGCTAAAATGGTAACGTTAGCTAGGTAGATAGTTTAAAAATGAAATATGACTTAAGCTATATATTAAACTTTGGCAATAATTTTTCACATACCGGTACAGAGGAACCTTTGATTCTTTCTCGTCTGATCGGTTCACGCAGTTGAAGGCAACACAAGAAGGCATTTTCTGGTCTAACGTTGGCTAGCAAGCCAGTTGGAAAATCACCGATGTTCTTGTTGCTGGAAAGGAGCGATTGGGCTTGATCTTGAACTTATAAGGAGACGCGTTTCGCCCATCCCCCACCCATTCGCTTGCATCGAGCTGACACCTGCTCTGTGTTTGCCACGTACAGTTTACAGCACGGCTTTTGCGCGTAAAAAGGTAAAGTTCAGAGTAATCAGTCTCGCATAAAATTTTTATTATTTTATTAATAGACATGTAAATGTAAAAGCTCTTGATTTAATGTTAAGTTATGCTACCATTTAATGTCTGCTGGTGGATGCTGACTAGCTAGCTTAACTTGACTATGTTAAATGTTCTTCTATGATTAGCCTATACTAGCCTAATTACTACATGTCTCAAAGACACTTTCCATTTTACTTTAATTTAGCTACCGCACAGTTTCATGAACTTGTATAAAGAGTGGACCAACATAATGTTAATTACACCAGTTATTTTCAAAGATAGCTACAGTACAGCCATAAGTAATTATTTTGTGAAGTGAATGCAGAGATTCAGAATAGGCATGCTGCCTGTGTGGAATAATGATTTGAGAACAATACATGTTATAGTATAGTCAATGAGATATTTAGATCAATATCTAGACTGCAAATAATTATTGCTGTAGCTAGCATTATTGAGTATAATATGGTAGAAAGGAAAACAGTGTTGTCCTTCGTCGTCATTTCTTTTTAATTATATTTTACAGTGAGATGGCACAGAACAGCTTCACTGGGCTGCTGGTACCTGGACAGAGTGAGTCTATAACTGGATTAATCAGAATATGTCCATAATAACTAATCTTGTATTGTTTGTGTGCCCCTTAATATGAGAGAGAATAGGCCTACACGTACTATTCATGAAGCAGTAATGTGATATGTATCCATAGAGTTTTCAAATGATTGCCCTCAAAACTAGCAGAAATTAAAGTTAATATCAATTCCTTCCAATTTTGTCTTTGGGATAATGACTGTAATGAGGTGAAGTGGTGATATGAACCTGTATAAGTCAATAGGTCTATAGAACAATGGACAAATGCAAATAAGTCTAACCATTTTCTTTGTACAGGAGTTCTACTCACACTGTGTATTTAGATAGAAAGTATTCTATGTATTTTAATCCTCAGGTCAGAAAGTGTGGCTCATCGGGGACAGCTACATCCGACGTGGGGAGGAGAGAGCCAGGAACAACCTGCGTGGCAACCTCGGCCTGGATGCCCGGGTCTGGTGGTTTGGCTGGGGTGGCCTGAGATGGAGGAACCTTGTCCCCTTCTTCTACCAGTCCCTGAGAGGAAGAACAGCCCCGGATGTCCTGCTCATCAACTGCGGCGGCAATGACCTTGGGAAGATCAAGGGAGTGGAGCTTGTCGCGTTGATGAAGCGGGACCTGCAGCACCTCCACCAGCAGTTTCCTGGGATGAAGATCACCATCTCCAGCATCCCCCAGAGACGCGAGTGGAGGGCTGCCAATCCGGGGAAGATCAACAACACCAGAATATGGGTGAACAGTGTGATGGCCACATTTGTTAGGGATTTGGGTGGCAACAGCGTAGGGCATCCTCGCATAAAGTTTGACTGCCCTGGCTTATTTCTGAGAGATGGAGTTCATTTCACCCCTTTGGGAAATGACATTTTTTTAAACAGCATCTCGCAGTCTCTTGAAGCCACAATCCAGAGTGGGTGAAGCTGCCACTTTAACTTGTGATGTGGGGGGAGGGTGATTTCAGTGTGCTCCAAGTTTGGCCTAGCCTACTCCTACTCTGGATTGTAACTTCAAAGAGCTGTTTTTTTCTTCAGAAAAACAAACTCATTAATAAGCCAGAGCGTAATTCTTTATGTGATGATTCACTTCCTGTTGTTACTTATTTTAAAATGTATACTGTATATATATATATTTTTTTTTTACAATATTTGTGGTCATCACACTGTTCACTCATATTTTACTGTTCTTCCTCATTCCTCTCCCTCTTTACCTTCTCCTCCCTTGGCCTTTCCTTCCTCCCCCTCCACTCTTCTTCCCCAGCCTTACCACCCTGTGGTGCTGGTACCTGGTTCTCTCTTCTCCATGTTGGATGTAGCTGTTCCAGAGTAGTATTGAAAACTTTTATATGGGAGATTGGGTATCAATGTTGTAATTATATTCATTAAAAATCACAAAAATCACAAAAGTACTATAGGTGTGCACTTTTCTTAGAATCTAGGCCCAGCTGATATGAATCTTTTGTACATATGTACTCCATCACTTAGAGCTAGGATTACAGTCCAGGTACACTGGAGTCTGGTAGTTTACATGGTTACGAATGGGCTAGCAATAACACTGGAGTGAAATGTATGTTGACAGCAATGATTGTTTCAGAAATGGTCTGAGACAAAATATTGAAACATAAAACATAGGTATTTATTGTTAAACACTGGACATATTTTATGACTGAAAAGGAGAGGAAACAGTGTAAGTTAATCGAGAATAAAGAGACTAGGCTTTGCAAAGTTAATATGAGCTCGTAGTTTTCAAAGAGTAGGGGTCACAGCAGAGGTTCAAATTGGAGATGACTGAACAGTGTGTCTTATTGGCGCCACACAGGCTGAGGATTGATAGATGGGTAAACTTCGAGCTCAACTCCACCCATGACAGGAGATCTCTGGAAAACAGCATAAATTTGACAAGAGAGCTGAGTATTAGCAAAAGCAAGGAGAAAGATTATACCAGTGTACAATAAGCTGTGACAGGGGAAGAGTCACAATATTAAGTTGATTTTCAATATAAGGTAAGGCACTCTTTTTAGGCCAAAAATAGCAACACATGAGCTTCAAAGTACATGGCACGCTTACTTGCAAGTTTGTAAGAATGCCTTCATGTAATGGTTATGTATAAAATGTAAGAGAAATGTAAGAGTATTAACAGAGGGAGATGCACTACACATGCATGACAGCCCACTTTGATTTATAAAGTGGCATTCTTAAATGGCAAAGGATAATTATATTCACTGAATTACAGGTGAACAGAGGGTGAGATCAAACTCATCAGTCAAGCAATAACAACAGCAGAGTGGAGTGACACAGCATTAGAATTAGGCTTGATGGATAGAATTAGACTTAGGCCTAATTAGAATATGGCTTATTTGGGCTTTGATGGTTCTAATTTATTTTACTGTCTGTAAATGTATATTTAGATGTCCAATTTGAGTTAACCTGCTTGAGTTACTGATAATGTCTATTATGTAAATGGAATTGAGTCTTCTTCCAACCAGGTGTGTTTCTGGGCACTGCATAGGAAGATCAAGCTTATAGAAATTTTGCTATGACAGTCTAGATAGTGTAACACTTGCAAACTCAAGTAAACCTTGGTGTGACACAACAAACCTAGAATATTCCCAATGATAATAATTTAACTGATTTTTTTTTCACTAGCAAACCTTACATCTAAGTTGCATAATGCAAACCTATCTTCATACACTGTTCATATAGGACTGTGTTTGATAAGAGTACCAATATTTATGTCATGACTAAATGTTGTGAGGTGACCCACCTTTGATCCAGTGTAGTTCAGTCCCATGGATTAAATCAATACATGCAGCAGAATAATAATGGCTACAAGTAATACTATCTATACACTGAGGCAACAGCAAGTTGGTTAACTTGGACTATGTGGTCTAGATGTGTGGCTTTAGTCAATATTGTCAGAAATTACTCACACTGTTTGTTGCATGTGTAATAATGTAATTGTAATAACCAAGGTGAGATGGAGATGGAAAAGTAATTTGAGGGCAATGGACTACAGAGTGATGACAACTAAGACTTATTCAAGAGATGATCCAAGACAAACTGTTATATGTAAAGTAAAGATTTATTTCAAAAACGTTCCATTCTACATGTTAAATACATGTAGACATCATAAATAAGTTAATTTCTTTGGGAGCATTTTCCAGAGAAGTGTCAGTGGTTCTTGAAGAGCAGGAGTTTCTGTAACAGTAGAAACTGCAGTAAGTAACAGTTAGCATACATCATCATGATGATTACAGCACAGGGTGAAAAGTACTTCATTTGTGAAGCACTGGCTCCAGTACAGGTGAAAAAGCTACCAAGTCATTAACGTTACCATCTGTGAGCGATGTGAACCATCACACATCGATAATGCTCTAAATTAAGTTCAAAATAAATCTCACCTGGTTAAGCACGAGTAAACCCTTGACATGGACCTGGCTAGCGATGTGTGGCATGAACTTGACTCCCTGTGAGAAACACAAGACAACGTTCAACACAACAAGTGGAGCAACACGAGTGGAGCATAAATCACAAATGCAAAGTTTAGTCTATGATCTAACCAACATTTCTATGTTTAACTGAGTTTAATTTGTTTAACTTGCCTGACGTTAACCCATGGTTATGTTAGCTGACTCCGTCTCGTTATGCTAACCGTTATTACCATCGTTAGGTTAGCTCAACTTTATTCAGACTGAATCACTTCACATCGGATGTAAGATTTATACAAATAAAGCAAATGTTCTGTGATTGAATAAATGATAGAGTCATACCTGGACGATGGTTTCCCCGAAGAGCCGAGTCTGCAGCAGCAACAGTCAATCAGAAGCTGAAAGCTAGAAGCTAGAACCTAGAAAGCTGCACATGAACGCGCCGTTGTCCGGACGCTACGAGAACGCCGCTTGACTCGTTCATGTGGGATAGGCGGGGCCAAGAAAAACACTACTGCGCAGGTGCTGTCGGCCACGGAAGTAGGAGTCGTAGAAACTTTTTCGGCGTATGCGCTGGGTGAGCAACTTTCATTGAAATGAATGGGCCGCCATCTTTGAATGCCTCATCCATAGTTTAATACATCCATGGGCAGAACGGGGCAGAACATCCGAGAAGGCCACTGAAGCAAGCCCGATCGATCGCCGAAAGTTGCGGCAAGTCACCGGTAAGTCAGTAGGCCAAGGTTACCGTGTTTGTACAGCTACCGTATCGACTTTATTCGTTTAAAAATCCGTTAATTTAACGTTAGTTGCTAGGTGCGCTAGCCAAACTCCTACCACTAAAAGGCTAGCTTAACGGTAGCGCCAGCCAGGCTTATGCATAACTAGCTTAACCCCAACTTGCTTGTTCATAGATTTTTTTTTTAATGATTTAATGATTTAATGATTTGTTTAAAGGATTTAGGTCGACCAGGGAGCTTTTTATGTGTAATAATGCATTGACAGTGGCGTGGTATGCTGTTGTAAATTAAGGCGCCAAATTTAAATCTGTCAATTTATCGGTAATATCAATCTGTTTACAAGCAACTAAAGCAGATTAATTAATTACTTGATAGAATATGTTATTTTCTACAAATCTTTCGGGTCGAGTTGTGAATTGGCCATGCATTTGTTTCTACTATTAACAATGACAAAGGAAGCCGTTTCAGTTGAGTTCAGCGTACAGTTTTCCGCTATACAAGTGTGCTATTTGGCTTGCAGGAAGCCGTTTACTCTGGCGAGCCGCAGCCGTTTTTGATGGCATTATTTAAAAAGGGAACGCTAAGGTATGTTTTACATCGGCCATCTACAGCTACTCTGGCATGTAAAACATGACACTAACAATTGTAAAACACGGACGGCGTTTATGGAATATGATTTGGCCATATTCCAGTGATTTGACCGTGGGCCGTTAGAGAGAGAGAGAGAGAGAGAGAGACTGCTATTGTAACCTCATGGTTATGATTTGACCACTGGACACATGGCCTCAAGTGTAAATTTGTTTTTATACAACAGTGTATAGAATAGCTATGACTTATGATTTTATAATTTAATCATATCTTGAATGTTACAGGACATGGTGAGGCGCCTCCATAATTCAGAGGAAAATCAAAGGCGTTTTAATCCATCCGAGAGGTATGAAATATTATAGGAAGTCAAGAAGCTGGTTCTTGTACATTTTTATTGTACATGAGGGGCATCCCCAGATAATTTATTTCCATGCCAATGTCCTTTTCAGCTCCAGATCCCCATACAATGTGGCAGTTACGGCATCATTGGAGAAGTCAAAAAGAGCCTGGATGTTCCTGAGGCACTCATAAAATGTAAGATGGGTTCATAATTTGGGAATAAAAGTACATTTTGATGTTATTATAATTGTCCTCTCTGGATGAAAATGCACGACTTAAATTTAATGAAAGCAGATGGAGTTGTAAGGTTTGGAGTGGTGAATCAATAGGCGTTATGCCCAGCTTACTTCCGCATTCTGTTAAAACAGATTTACTAGTTTCCAGTTCAGTTTTACCGAAAGCTTGTTGTTGTAGCAGCTACATGTGGATATAGCGTTGTTTTTTCTTCACGGCGTCTTCGGGAGCTGCCAAAGATGAGCATGTCCGATGTACATCATATATGCAGTTTGACCTCCAAGACTCCAAAACTGGATAAAGGGTTTAAGCTGTACGCTTTTTCATACATCTGTGACTATGAGGGTAGCTGTCTGCTAGCTAGCCAGCTAGTTATCTAGCTAGCTCACTACCTAACACTGTTGTTAAGAGAGTCTCACCCTAGCAAGCTTCTGATTAATGATTGCTATGTGTAGATGCCTACATAATCACGTTGTCATTTTATTTTTATTATATATTATATTTAGCTGCCCTGATACCGATTTCACCAGTCAGCCTGTCTCTGTTTGACACTGGTGAAAATAAAACGACAACGTGATTATGTAGGTATCTACACATACAGCAATCATTAATCAGACACTTGCTGGGTGAGATTCTCTTAACAACAGTGTTAAGCCGTGAGCTAGCTAAATAACTAGCTGGCTAGCTAGTACATAGCTGCCCTCATAGTCGCCAGATGTATGAAGAAGCGTACAGCTTAAACCCTTTATCCAGTTCGGTCGTGGGAGTCATGGAGGTCAACTTGCATATATGATATACATTGGAAATGCTCATATTTGGCAGCTTCCGAAGACACTGTGAATAAAACAACGCCATATCCACACGTAACTGGTACAACAACAAGCTTTCGGTAAAGCGAAACTGAACCGGAAACTAGTAAATCAGTTTTTAACAGAATGCGGAAGTAAGTTGGGCATAACCCCTATTTCACATGCCGAGCAGTGCCCCTGAGTGCTCTCATTTGTTGTTTTCTTTTGGGGCTATCAATCTAACCACATTTAAATTATGAAATTACAAAGGTTCTGCCTGCATTGTGATTTTGTATTTTTCCCAGTATCATGTGCAACCTACTACGAAGCAGTCAGAAGGAACTACACATCTGTGCTGCCTCAGAACCTGGGGGAGAGGGTGCAGCAGGCTCAGAAGAAGAAGGCTCGACAGAGGAGACAACAAGTAAGTTGTTATATAACATTCTGTATATTTACATGCACACTAATTATTTTATTATATCTGGTTTAAAGCTTGGGTAGTAATCCCTCCATTCAGGAAGTGGAGGGATTACTAGCATTAGAGAAGGAACTCTATTAGAATGTTAACATCTCCCCGCTCCCTCCCTGCTAAAACCAAATCCCGCCTCCAAATCTCCCGTGAACCGTTCCTGATTGATTGAGGTGGTAAGCCAGATGTGTTCAGATTGGATTGATATGAACGGTCCGCGAGTTTAAACCAATGAAAAGTTACCTACCCTAGCTTTAAGACAGGTAAGCACAATGCAATCAACCATCATAGATTATTCACCAACCATTTTTTTATTGTTGGATTTATACGTCATCATCTGATTTGTTTTGGTGTTTTGATTTTGTGCATGCAGGACCTGTAGTACAGTGGCCATTTTAGCACATCCTGAGCCGCTTTTGTCATTCGTAGATCTATTTGGCAAATTTAGGTGGACTTGTGTCAGGTTTAGCTGTCCTTTGTAGTGTTAGATGGAGTTGTATCGGAATTTAGATGTACTTTGTCGAACTTAGACAGCGCTCATCTGCAATGGAGGGCAGTCCCAGCATTACAATCAAGCGCTTCCAATCCTTCATCACACAGTGTTGCAACCGGACTGAAAGGAACCAGTTTCAGGTTAAAACAAAAGCATTTTTAACAAACTGTACAGCAATTCCGATAAATCTGATTCATATTTGGATCTTCCAGCTATCTGCCACAAGTATCACAGCCATATCTTGATAATATATGATTTGTCAGAAAAGCATCGGCGAACAAGTTCATGATTTAGGTAACAAGAGATTGTCTGTTTGGGTAATGAAAAACTACTCTAATTTGTACTCTAGCCTAACTGTAATTTCTATGTTTGTTGCCATCATGCTTTTATTTTAAAAGCACATCCACTAAAACAGACATTTTCCATTTGCTCACTTGGCCATTAGCTTGTTCGATCATTCTGTAGTTGCTTACTTTAGCCAGAAATAATCTGTACTAGTTAAAGGTAACCGCTAACCTTAGACAATATGACAGAGCAGTAGCCATCTGCCATCCGGTTAAATCAACAATAACAACTTTTTTTTCCAAAAAGAATCATACCACATTATCAAGATAAGGCTGTGATACTTGTGGCAGATAGCTGGAAGATCCAAATATGAATCAGATTTATCGGAATCGCTGTACAGTATATTAAAAATGCTTTTGTCTTTACCCGAAACCTTTCAGTCTGGAAGCAGCACACCGTGTGATGAAGAATTGGAAGCGCTTGATTGTAACGAGGGACTGCCCTCCATTGCAGACGAGTGGCATCTAAGTTTGACAAAGTACATCTAAATCCGATAATAATTTCATAATTTTATGTCTCCATAGCTCCTTGAGGCCCGGGCTACTGTTTTGAGGGAGGAGGAGAACGAGTTGTGGGAAGGTGTAACCCAGGAGCTGATGAGCGACGAGGATGATGATCATGATGGAGCTGGAAGGAAGACATGGCGAGTGAGGAGACCAGCGTTTAGAGGCGCGGAGCTCTCAGCACTGTGCCAGAGGTTGCAGCTCCGCCTTGAGAGTGACGCGGTATACATGGCAACTCACACAACTAGAGTCCTCTCTGAAGAACTCCCTGACAGATCACCACCTGTGCGTAGAATCAACCCTGTTCTAAATATTTTACAAAGACTATAATGTTCTTTATTGTTAATCCCTTTTGTTTTTTAGTAGGATTGGTAGTAATATTTGTCTAAAAATGGCAGACAGTAAAGTTTAAAATAAAGTTTAATGCTAGTTTGTTGACGCGTTAAGGAATGTACATCCACTGAATTTACAATAAACATGGACATAATTAAAAGATTGTGTGCAATTCATAAATGATGCTTTTAAATGTACTTTTTAACAGCTGATTCTGAATTCCTGTTGTAGCATATTCAAAACCAAATAGTCAGTTTTCAAGATTTGTGAGAAAGGGACTGTATTTCCAAGTATACCATGTTTCTTGTGTGCTTTTAGGACAGGGGTTCTTAAAGGTTTCATAATCCCAAATAAATGGGAACCTCATCTGCATCATCTAATGTTTACATCTTCTTGAACTTATCCAGTGTTGTATCTTGTTAGCTAAAAACATTTAAAAGGTATTTTGGTTTTATAGGCTATTACATAGCCTACAGCAGTGATTCTCAACCTTTTCCATATCAAGGATCCCTAATTTAGTCCATATTATTGCTAGAACAGTCATTCTTCTGCATTCTCTAATTGTGTTAACTTCTTGTAAATGAAATAATGCTGAAGTTTAACAATTCATCAATTTGCTGGGGACCCCCTGGAACCCCCTCAAGGACCCCTGGTGGTCCCCGGACCCCACGTTGAGAACCACTGGCCGGGAAGAGGGGGGCTGCTCGGAGGGGGGGAGGAGGGGGGCTGCTCAGGCGAGCCCTGTGTTCCACGGACTTTTCTGACAATATACATTGATGTGGGGGGGGGGGATTATCGGCCTTTTCCGGACGTGTTTGGACCATGTGTGCAGGTGCGCGGAGATTCCCGGTGAGTGTACAGTGATATCCGGTCATTTGCGACGATATACGGGAGTGCGCTGACATTTAACGAGGCGTGCACAGTGACAGAAATCTCCGGCCACAAAAGTTGTGCGTATCTCCTGGCACGTTGCCAGACATGTCCGGACACAGTGCGTTTCCGTACGTGTGTACAGAGATGTACAGGACGGAAACGTAACTTTTCGTCCAGTGTACCTTTTTAGACATCTTAGTGGAGTGGCTACTGGATACTATCACTTAAACTACATTCAGCATGGCACAGTGTGTCTCCTGTGATCTTACCATCTCTAAGCTGAAATCGGACATTTCTCGCCTGAGAGACGAACTTGAGGAGAAGGATAAGTTGATCCTGGGGTTTTCCACCGTTGCAGCAACCCAGTCAAAACATCTTTCCATCCTGGGCCCAGCTAGCAGCAATGCTCCGATAGAGTCCCGCCAGCCTCACTCTCCGGTCTGTGGGAATAATGATACAACTCTTCCGTGGTCAGGCTCAATGGCAGCTGGTGGTGACCTAGCCTCTGCATCCGTTCTACACCTGAGAGAGGACATCTGGCCAAGCCTCGGTGCAAAACCAAAGTTTCAATCCTGCTCCACTCCATCCATGCCTGGGCCTTGGAGCCTAGTGAAGGGTAGAGGGTCCCGTGGCTCTTTCGCTGCTCGTCCCCGCACCTCTGGAGTCTTGAGACTTGAAAACAAGTTCCAGGCTTTGGAAAACTTAGGCTGTCCACCTTCTCCGACTCCAAATGGATGCTCGTCCTCTGGCCCAGGTGCCACTCTGGATGTCCGCCCCTCACCGGCAGCTGCAGTGAGGGCTTCCCCGTCAACGGTATCCACCAAGCCCGCAACAAGTGTCCGCTCACACCGAAGGAAGCCGGGGCGACACCTAACCCCCACGGTTCCCCCCTCTGGACCCATACTGGCGCTTGCCCCTACGTCATCTGAGCCGGACAGGCCTCCAAGCAACACTCCCCGGAGACGCCGCCCCCCCGCTGTTCTGGTGGTCGGATCATCCATCGTTCGTCATGTATCGCTTTCTAAAGCAAAAACTCTCTGCTTCCCAGGAGCCAGAGTTCAGGACATCACCGATGCCGTTCCAAAATGTACTCAAGATCATCCCTCCATCTCTACAGTCGTCGCACACGTCGGATTAAACGATATAAAATCACAACAATCCGAGAAACTCAAAGATGACTTCCTTCGCCTTATGGATGTGCTACAAGCGACAGGCAAACAATATGTCATCTCCGGCCCTTTCTCCCCCCCATGCTTTGGTGATGTTAATTTCAGCCGCCTACGCCAGCTCCATATCTGGCTGAAAGCTTACTGCAATGCCAAAAACGTAATTTATGTGGACAATTTCACTTCTTTTCATAATAGAACTGAGCTTTTTAAATCTGACCGCCTTCACCCAAATTACAGGGGGTCTTCTCTGCTTGCTATGAACATTGATCTTGCTGTACAATCTCTCAAGTGGGAACCAGCCACCTCTGTGCCTGATAACTCTGTGTCTCATCCCCCCTCTGATTGATATCAATTAAGTCCAAGCCTCCCAGTTTGTCAGGTTTTGGTACCCGCTCAGGCCTTCTCCCTCCAGTCTAGGCTTGGGCTGTCACTTATTTCTAATCTGATCCCTTTATTCCCCAAGGTTGAACAATATATTATTCCTTCGATCATTCCTACTCGAATCACTGTTAGAGACCCTATTCATTTTTCAAATCGTTCTGTTACTGCCTCTAATTTAATTACAATCCCCCTCCAACAGCCTTGTATTGCTACTTCTGATCCCACTCCAAACACTCCATTTAACCCACTTACCTTTAAGAACAGACACGGCCTAGGGATAATTCATTTAAATATTAGAAGTTTACTTCAGAAGTTAGATCATGTAAATATATTAGTTCTGCAGACTGATCCTGATATCTTGGTACTGAGTGAAACTTGGCTGAAAAAGAGTGTCAATGACCTGGATGTAGCTCTAAAGAACTACAATTTATATAGAATAGACAGAATTGGAAGGGGAGGTGGGGTGGTTATATATGTTAAATCAGGTTTCTCTGTAACAATTCTAAATGCTGTGACCATACCAAAATGTTTTGAATTTCTTGCTCTAAAGGTTCAGTTAGGGCCTAATACAGTAATTGTGGTAGGGGTCTATAGACCCCCATCTGCTGATACAAACTCCATTGACAAAATAGCAGATCTACTCTCTCAGTATTCCGGTGTCGAATTCATTGTTGTGGGTGATTTTAATCTGAACTGGCTGAATAATACATCTGATTATCTCAAGGAGGTTAGAAGTAACCTCAACCTATCCCAGCTAATTACAGAACCCACTAGGCCAAATTTGAAAGATGACTCTAGGTCTACCCTAATTGACCTCATCTTTTCCAATAGGATTGATAAAATTATTGCCTGTGGTGTCTTTGAGCTAGGAATTAGTGATCATTGCCCTATAGCATGTATTAGAAATACTTGGCTAAAGAAAACAAAATCTCACACGGTTACAAAGAGAAATCTAAGACATTTTAGTGACCAAGCCTTTTTAACTGATGTTTTCCATAGCGACATACATTATATCTGAAATCCCAGATGTTGAAATGGCACTGGATTTTTTCACAAAAACCCTTATTTCAGTCATTAACAAACATGCACCATTCAAAAAGTTTAGAATAAAAGACAGATTAACCCCTTGGTTTTCACCCGAATTATCAGCTTTATTTAAGGAAAGGAACAGAGCCTGGTCACTTGCCAGACACTCTGGGGATCCATCCCATTGGTCATCATTTAGACAGCTTAGAAATAAATGCACATCATCTGTGAGAAATGCCAAATCTAATTATTACTTAGACTTAATTACTAGCTCCTATTGAAACCCTGCAAAATTTTGGAGAGCAGTAAACTCAAACAGAAATAAAACCACTATTTCCCTACCTGCACATATTAAATGTGGCGACTCTGTGATTTCAGAACAGAAAGAGGTCTGCCAAGCTCTAAATAGGCACTTTGCAGATGCTGGGCATTTATTTGAGAAGGATTACACAGGGCCCCCTCTCATTAATATTAATAACGATTGTGCATGTAGCATGAACCATGTCTCTCAGTTTAACTT
This sequence comes from Centroberyx affinis, assembly GCF_046629955.1. Lineage (NCBI taxonomy): Eukaryota > Metazoa > Chordata > Actinopteri > Beryciformes > Berycidae > Centroberyx > Centroberyx affinis. The sequence goes on from NW_027280729.1 coordinate 33,039, forward strand.
TCAGCCGTTCTCTGCTAGTGATGTATTTGAAGCATTACAAGCCATTACTCCTGTTGAACCAGGAGTTCAACAGGAGAAGATAAATTGGATCCTTTTTTTCTAAGAGTGTCCGCTCCACTTATTACTGAGCAATTAACACATATATTTAATCTTTCTATCACAACAGGAATATTTCCTAGTGTTTGGAAATCAGCCCATGTAACTCCATTACATAAAGGAGGTGATAGAAATGATCTAGATAATTACAGACCAATCTCCAAATTATCTTGTCTAGCAAAAATCCTGGAATCTTTGGTAAATAACCAACTCAAGGCATTTCTTTCAAGTCACTCTGTATTAAGTACGCACCAATCTGGATTTAGAGCTAACCACAGCACTATTTCAGCTATTACATTAGTTACAAATAATATAGTTTCCGCTCTAGACAATAAGAAACACTGTGCTGCCCTTTTTATAGATCTGTCAAAAGCTTTTGATACAGTTGATCATCCTTTGCTCTTGCAAAGGTTATGCAGTATTGGCTTTGATGGAAAAGCTTGTGATTGGTTTCAGAGTTATTTGTTTGAGAGACTTCAGTGTGTAAAGTCGGGAAGTGTCCAGTCTGAGTTCTTGCCAGTAACAAAAGGTGTTCCACAAGGTTCAATTTTGGGTCCTGTCCTCTTCACCATTTATATAAATGATATTGTCTCTTCATTGAGTGGCTGTCAGGTCCATCTTTATGCTGATGACACCATTGTATATTGTATTGCTGATTCTGTACAACTAGCCATTGAGAACCTGCAGCTTTCCTTTAATGCTCTGCAAGATGCTCTTATCAATCTTAAACTGGTACTTAATGCAAATAAAACAAAATTCATGCTGTTTACTAGAGCCAGAAATATTGATCACAATTGTATGCATATATCCACTGCGAATGGATCTAACATTGCGAGAGTTACTGAATATAAATATCTTGGCATCTGGCTTGATGAGAAATTTACTTTTAAATACCATATAGACAATCTTGTCAGCAAACTGCGTCAAAAAATTGGCTTCTTTTACAGAAACAGAACCGGCATCCCTATGAATAGCAGAAAGAGGATTGTTGAGGCAGTCTTCCTATCAGTGTTGGATTATGGGGATGTAATTTACAGAAATGCTGCTCTTTCCACCCTTAAACCCCTAGACACGGTTTATCATTCTGCCCTCAGATTTATTACTGGTGATAGCTATGGTACTCACCATTGTACTCTCTACAATAAGGTGGGTTGGTCTTCTCTGGCAGAGAGGCGTAATAAACATTGGTATTTGTTTATATATAAAGCCCTCGTTGGAAAGCTACCACCCTACATTTCAATGTTGTTGGACTGGAACCTTGGACCCTATCAAACTCGCTCAAATGACTTGCTTATGCTTAAGGTCCCCCAAGCACGGTCTAAATTTGGACAATCAGCCTTTTATTTTAGTGCTCCTAATTCCTGGAATGATCTTCAACACACACTAAAAACCAATACTCTACTAACCTATGGACAATTTAAAACCATGATCACAAACCTCCCTGCCTCAATGTGTAACTGTTTTAATTGATTTTCTTTATTGTCATCTATGTCTTGTCCTATTTATTTAATACTTTGAACTTGTTTGTAACTCGACATCATTGTAAATGAGGGCAACCTCAATGGTTATTCGAGTTTAAATAAAGGTTTGAAATGAAATGAAAGTGGGTTTAAAAATCTCCAGGGGTCCACACACCCATTCTCCCCCATGAAGATTGACAGAGAACTGGACATTTTGGAAGGAGTTGAGGATCTGGGGCTAGAGCGGTCCAGAACAGGGTCCACGGCACAGTTTGAATCCCCCCCAAAGAATAAGATGGTGCGTATCCAGGTTTGGGAGAGAGGACAATAACTTGTCCATAAAATTGACATCATCCCAATTGGGGGCATAAACATTCACTAAAAGAACTGGGGTCTGGTATACAAAACGTGTTTCTACTGAATGTAAAAAAGACTTGTTGTAAAATGTGATGAGTAACTGTGATCTCGGGGTGAGTCAGGTCGGTAGATGTGATGTTGCTCTCGGATGTCTGTTAGAACACGAATGACGGAGCTTTGGGATGGTTACTGTTATTTATTGTTGGCAGACAGTTTGTATCAGATGTAAATTAACATAAACATCATATCAAATAATAATGATAATTACAATTGTCGTGGAAATCTGTTAAAACACTGGACACATATGTAACAGAGTTGTTTTTACATGTATAATTACACTAAACCTATTTGTATACCTGACAGTTTTCTTTTACCTCCACTTCTGCTGTCATGCTACAGTATGTACAGTAAGAGCCCCACCTCCTGCACCCCTCCTTCTCCTAGCCCCATAAACTTCCTGTCCCCCCTTCACCTCTCCCCTTTTGCTGTGTTCCCCTATGGGAGAGGTGGGTGTCATTTTTCCTCCCGTATTATCGCCATCCATCTTATAATTTCTTATCATCCATATTTCTATTTTTGTGATCCATAATGTCATAAAGTCTGGATGCATCTATTAGTTTATAGATTGACATTTATTGGCCATTATATAAAGTTGTATTTAATTTACGAAATCTGCTAGCTAAAAACTCAATGAGTTAAGCTAACATCCCTTTATTTTCCGTCATTAATTTCATTTGTGTAGGAGCTGGAGTGACATATTCACAGGGAGGATTTGTTTTGTTTTATCTCATGTCAGGTATGTTTACTGTGTTTTATTTTATATATATATTTTTAAGTTTAGCAGTACCGCAGTATGTTTGTATAGCGTCATGCGGTAGTTTAGGCCACAATCCTGTGGTGACGTTAGCTCCCCCTTTTGCTGTGTTCCCCTATGGGAGAGGAGCTGGAGTGACATATTCACAGGGAGGATTTGTTTTGTTTTATCTCATGTCAGAATAAACGGACGTCAGGTCCAAAGACATCCTGGTTTTGGGTCCCTCACTCACCTACAACACAACGCAGAAATTCACCGGTTACACTTGGTGCCGTGACCCGTCAGATCGCCGACCAGCGCTTGCCTGGTCCCCGGGGTTCTGCTGCCTGACGTCGCTGCTCTGCGCTGTCTGTCCATCGGCTCCACTGCTCTCCATCTGCGCCAAGAACGGTTGGACAGCCACGTTTTGGGTGCCCTTCCGACCCGTCAGATCGCCGACCGCAGCTTGCCTGGTTCCCGGAGTTCTGCTGCCTGACGTCACCGTTCTCCACTGTCTCTCCATCGGCGCCAAGAACGGCTGGACAGCCACACAGCCGTTCGACCCGTCGGATCGCCGACCGCAGCTTGCCTGGTTCCCGGGGCTCTGCTGCCTGACGTCGCTGCTCTCCACGGTCTCTCCATCGGCTCCACTACTCTCCGGCTGCACACCTGCATTTATACCGCTCCATGCGCTTAGGAGCGCGAGGTATATTGAGTCTAATTAAATCGCCAAAGGGGCCATTCTATTGGCTGGCTGTTAATTGGGCTTCCTTGCCCTTGTGTTTATATGTGTATATATATTTATATATATACACATATATATTTATATATTTTTGATAGGATAAAAGTTATCTGGTGAATTCTATGCTACTGTATTCAGTCTTATTGCGTTCATATTTTCATCTGGGTATTGGGAAATGTGTTGAATGCATATGAGTTTTTGAATGTGTTTTGCTGACATACTTACTCATTCTGGGTTTTCAGCTCTGCTCTAAAAGGTTACATTTGTTAACTGTTGCATTTGTTTAGCTGTTTTCTGATTTTTATTTATGATAATTTTTCCAGTTATAATCTTTCTTTGCATTTTCATGGTTATATACTGATCTTAAGAGATGTCTGCTGGGGATACTTTCAGCCTGAGTGATATGTCTAACCCAGTTGGTAGTATGGGGCTAAGTTACGGGGCTGGGAGGGGGCGGGGTGTGTTATCATTTTGTCATGGGAGGGGTAGGCCTGTAGGTCCTGTATTAAGTGAGGATGAGAACACAGTTAATCAGTCAGTGTTGGGTTCACCTGTGGGTCCTACAGCCAGTTCTACACCCATTACACACACTACCCCTCAACCTGTTCAAGTCATTACTACTGAAGCATTTGGTGGTATTATTGCTGATTTGGCCAAACAGATTGGTGAAACCGTCACTGCCAGTTTGCACACCATGCACCAGCCCAGTGGTAGCCAGTCCCAGTCTCCGCCTGTCCAGTCTCCAGGGTTTGCTGAAGCTTCACAGCTGAAAGTAGTGGTGCAGCCTGATACAAAGCCCCCACCATTCTTCAGAGGTGATCAGTCTGACAAGTTTTCCATACATGAGTGGGAAGACATGATGAGGAGCTATGTCACCAGGATGAACTGTAGTTCACACAGTGAGATGTTCGAGCTGGTAATGAGCCGTCTCACCTGTAAAGCGAGGGATATCGTCAAATTGTCACTCCGCAGTCATTCTGAGTTGAGCCCTAGTGAACGTCCCACAGCTGTCTTTGATATCTTGAAACGTAACTTCAGCGAGCTCACATATTCCAGCATGCCAATGAGAGACTTTTATAGCACTGTCCCGAAGGCTGGTGAGACTGTGATGGATTACTGGATCCGTCTCAATAAGGCCATTGATGCAGCTGATGAGTGCCTCCGTAGGCGGGGTAGGTGTGTTGAGGACCCCAGTGCTGAGGTTGTGATGATGTTCATCTCTCACTGTCCCGATCCCAACCTTGCCATGTCATTCCAGTTTAAGCCTGCTGACAAGTGGACTGCAGCTGAGGTCCAAGAACGGCTGGATAGCCACATGCATAGTGTGAGGAATGCCACTGCTCATGTCCAGCATACTGTCAGTGTGTCAGCCTGCAGCCAGGGCATGAATGTTGTCTCTCCACCATCTCATGGCAGTGTACCTCAGCCTCTGCTATCATCTTCAGAGGCAAGTCATCTCCTGCCTCCCTCTGGGTCCGCCACTGCTCTTGGTGGTTGGCTACATCCGACCCCTCCTGTGGTTAACCAGCCTTCTCCTCCAGTAATGCCAGTTTCTCAGACTGCTCCTGCATCCACCAATCCGGCTGCTGAGCCCGGCCTTCAACAAGTGGTCGCTATGTTTGAGAAGGTCCTCACGCTGTGCACTGCGACCCTTGCCACGGCTGGCCAGACACGCCCTCGTCAGTCCCAGCACTCAGGCAACCAGTCCAGTCCTTCATGCAGAGTGTGTGGCACTAAGGAACATTCCACCTACGTGCACTGCAGGCTTGACAGGCTATGTCGTCACTGCCTTCGCCGTGGTCACTTTAAGGGTGAGTGTCCATTCTCCTCCCAGCCCCCGGCCATGTCAGTGCCTTCTCCCTCTGCTGCTCCTTTAAACTAGCCAGCCCATGTGATGAGAGGGGTAGCATGGGCAACTCTGGAGTAACCCTCGCTGGAGAACCTGATTTGCAGTCTGTATATGTCAACAGCTGCAGTAAGCTTCCAGATGACAAGACAGTTATCTTTGTGGGGTCACAGAGAGTGGAGGGAGCGAGTGAGTTGTTTTATGCTCCTGTATCAGTCGGTGGCCAGTCTACTTTGGAGGGAATGCTTGATTCAGGAAGTATGTCATGCACGCTTAGTGAAGAGGCAGAGTCAAAGCTGAAAAGTGCTGGTGTTCTCCCAAGTCCTCAGCCTGTGCCTGAAAGAGTCGTGCTTGTTGGTTGCGGTGGCCTTGTTACGCAGCCTAAGTGCATTTATGACTTGGATATTGATGTCTATGGATTCAAATTTATCGTCCCAACCTTTGTTGTTCCTGGTCAGAGAGATGAGCTTATCATCGGGAGCAATGTCATTAGGCCCATCATACAGAGGATGAAGTCCACAGAGAAATACTGGGAGCTTATCTCCTCCAGTACCAACGACCCCAACTGTGAGCAGTTTCTCCAACTACTCAGCTGCATCTCCCGTTGGTCGGGCCCTGAGCAGCCCAGTAAGATTGGGACTGTAAGACTGAGGCAGGCTGTTACTCTCCTTCCCCGCCAGGAGTATGTGGTGTGGGGGAAGCTGCCAAGCACTGCTCATGTGTCACCAGGGAGTACTGTCATTGTTGAGCCAACTTCAGCCCGCTCAGCACCTAAGAACATCCTTGTGGGGCGTGTCGTGACTCCTATGTGGGGGGATCGCTGGGTTCCCATGAAGGTTCTTAACCCCACACAGACTCCTGTGACGCTGCGCCGCAATGCCAAGCTGGCTGATGTCTCTCCGTGTCTTGCTCTTGAGGACCTGCCAATCACCCAGGGGCTGTGCAGACCTCAGGATGACGTTGCTTCAACCCCCACTTCTCCGCAAACTGTGTCTGATCCCATACAGCTGCTGAAAGACTGTGGATTGGGAGATGTCAACATTGAGGGCTGTGAGGTGTCTGGCAGTTGGAAAAAGAGGATGGCTGAGCTTGTGTTGACCTATCAAGATGTGTTCTCCAGAGACAAGCTGGACTGTGGAGAGGCCAAAGATTTTGTCCACCGCATCCACCTCTCTGATGACCAACCTTTTCGGTTGCCTTACCGCCGAGTCCCTCCTGCACATTATCATAAGTTGAGAGAGGTGCTGTCTGAGATGGAGATGAAGGGCATCATTAGCAAGTCAATCAGCGAGTATGCTTCACCACTGGTCATGGTCTGGAAGAAATCGGGTGACCTGAGGATCTGCACCGACTTTCGCTGGCTCAATGCCAAGACCATCAAGGATGCTCACCCGCTGCCCCATCAAGCTGACTGTCTTGCCGCTTTGGGTGGGAATGCCCTCTTCAGTACCATGGATCTGACATCGGGGTTCTACAACATCCCCCTCCATGAGTCTGACAGGCGGTACACAGCCTTCACAACACCCTTGGGCCTGTATGAGTACAACAGGCTCCCCCAAGGCCTGTGCAACAGTCCAGCATCCTTCATGCGAATGATGTTCAGCATTTTCGGTGACCTCAACTTTTCCAGCCTCCTTTGCTACCTGGATGACCTGCTTGTTTTTGCGCCGTCTGAAGAGGAAGCTCTGAAGCGTCTGGAGCTGGTGTTCTCTCGCCTGAGGGCCAACAACCTGAAGCTAGCACAGAAGAAGTGCCACTTTCTCCGCAAGTCTGTGAGGTTCCTGGGGCATGTAGTGGACAGTAGCGGTGTCTCAGTCGACCAGGAAAAAGTGGAAGTCATCGCGAGCTTCAAAAGGGAGGACCTTATGAACACTGACGGTTGCACTCCATCTCAGCGGAAGGTCAGATCTTTCCTTGGAATGGTTCTATACTACCAGCACTTTATTCCTCCATGCTCCTCCATTGCTAAGCCCCTCTTTTCCCTGACTGCGGGCCAGAAGCGGAAGGTTAAGGGTGCTGGTGGCCGTAAGAGGGCTGGAACATTCCGTGAGCTGACACCAATGGACTGGACTCCTGCTTGTGATAAAGCATTTGAGGATTTGAAGAGTGCTCTCCTCAACAGTGTAGTGCTAGGCCACCCGGACTTTGACAGGCCTTTCATCCTTTCCACCGATGCCTCTCTTGATGGTCTGGGCGCAGTCTTATCCCAAGTCCCTGCTGGTGAGGAGAAGGCTAGGCCCATAGCTTTCGCGAGCAAATCTCTCAGTCGCAGCCAGTCTAACTACCCTGCCCATAGACTGGAGTTCCTGGCTCTGAAATGGTCTGTGTGTGATAAGTTCAGTCATTGGCTTAAGGGTCATAAGTTCACCGTCTGGACTGATAACAACCCTCTCACATACATCTTGACCAAACCGAAGCTTGACGCCTGCGAACAGCGTTGGGTCTCGAAGCTTGCTCCATACTCCTTCGAGATCAAGCATGTCCCGGGCAGGTTGAATGTTGTGGCGGATGCCCTCAGTAGGGAACCCTTTGTGAAGCCTCTGAGCCAACGTCTCCTGTCAGAGCCATATTCCAAGCTGCTGGAGCAGGTGTGTGACATAGGGGATGGATGTGTGCAGGATGCCTTCCGTCTGACGTGCCAGCCTCAGTCATTGGGGAGTGCCTCTCCGCCTACAGCCACTGATGTGTCCATGTCTGAGGATGAAGTCTCCTCCCTCCTTTCTGCTCATGATGACTGGGACTCAGCTCCGACACAGCGTGCCGCTTTGCTAGCCAGCCATCTGAGCAGTTTGACTCCTCCTGGTCAAGACTTGTTCCCCTCGCTGTCTTTGGTCGATCTGCAATCCCGTCAGCAACAGGATCCTGTCATCTCCAGGGTGATGTTCTATGTTGTCAGAAAGCGCAGGCCCTCCAGACGTGAACGTTGTAACGAGTCCCACCATACCCTGAGAGTCCTGAAACAGTGGGAGAAGCTCACACTCTTGAATGGTGTCCTCTACAGAGTTATCAGAGACCCGTTGACCAAGCACAAGAGGTTCCAGTTTGTCCTACCTGAGTTCTTGAAGTCAGAGGCATTGTCTGGTGTTCATGATCAAGCAGGCCACCAGGGTCAACCCCGCACACTCTCTCTCGCCCGTCAGCGCTTCTTCTGGTATGATATGGAGAAGGATGTGCGCAACCACGTCAGAAACTGCCACAGGTGTATCCACAGCAAGAATCCAGAGCCTGCTGCAAGAGCCCCACTGGAGAGCATTAAGACCTCTGCCCCACTGGAACTTGTGTGCATTGATTTCTGGTCTGCTGAAAACAACAACAACAAGTCTGTGGATGTGTTAGTAATCACTGACCATTTCACCAAGTTGGCACATGCTTTCCCCTGTCAAGACCAGACAGCCAAGAAAGTAGCAAAGAAGGTCTGGGACAACTTCTTTTGCATCTATGGCTTCCCTCAGCGTCTCCACTCTGACCAGGGGGCTAATTTTGAGAGTGAGCTGCTTGCAGAGCTTCTGGTGCTGGCAGGTGTCGACAAGTCCCGGACCTCCCCCTATCACCCCATGGGGAATGGTGGAACTGAGAGGTTCAATCGCACACTGGGCAACATGCTGAGATCTCTGCCACCAAGATCAAAGCTGAAATGGCCGCAAATGATCCAAACCATGACCTTTGTGTACAATTGCACAGTGCATGAGACCACCGGATTTGCACCATTTTACTTGATGTTTGGGAGGGTCCCTAGGTTGCCAGTCGACCTCATGTTCAGGAATGTTCTCCATGATGGGACAGTCTGTGATTATGATACTTACGTGAAGTCCCTGGTGAGTGACCTCTACACTGCTATGCTCCAGGCTCAGAAGAACTCTTCGGTTGAGCAGAAGCATCAGTCTGACCAATATAACAAAAAGGTCAAGGGCCTCCCTCTTTCTGTTGGTGACCAAGTTCTTGTGGCAAACAAGGGCCTCAGAGGGAAGCGTAAGCTCGCTGATAAATGGGAGCCTGTTGTCCATTCAGTGGTGGCCTCCAAGCCTGCCCTTCACATCTACAGGATCAGAGACAGAGAAGGCAATGAAAGAGTGGTGCACCGGAACCTGCTGCTCCAGGTCAACTTTCTCCCCCTGGATGAGCATCTGGATGAAGGGGACACTCACGTTCCCCAGAGCACTGGCTGTGTCACTCCTCTGTCCAACTTGCATGAGGATGTCGAGACTACTGTGATGCAGACAGACATTCCAGCCGTTGAGCTGTCCCGGGCTGGTTCTTTGTCCAGCATGAGCAACTGTATGGATGACCGCACTGCTTCATGGGTCCATGGACAGTCCACAGTTGATGATGATGATGATGATGGTAGCACTGCTGGCCCCTCTCCTTCCCCGATGACCGTCCCCTCTTCTGATGGACTTACTGTGGCTGGTGCTGGTTCTCCCTCTATCCCATCCCCTGCATCTCACCCCTCCCCTGAGCCGCACTCTCCCCATGTTAATGTTAGTCCACTTCAGGCTTCTGGCAGAGGTAAAGGCCGTACTTCACGATTTGGGAGAGCTATTAAGCCTGTTAGGAGGCTCATAGAGTCAATGGTCTTGAAGCACCGTGCAGTGTTGTAATTTGTCTTTCGTGAAGCTTTTCACGGGTCCAATTATGGCCATTGGATTTGAAACAGCTATAGCTGTGTGTTTTTTTTGTTTTGTTTTAAACATTTGTTTTGAGATGTGCCCAAGTGAAGTATGGCATAAGTTGTGTGGTGTAATAGGCACCTCATTTTGTCTATAGAGTGTCCTGAGATTTCGCTAGGCGCCGAGCGGGTCTCTGTCCCTCTTGACCCTTTTTTTATGGGTAGCAGTTATTGCTGATGTATTCCACTGTATGTGTGGTTGTATTTCTTATGTCCGGTTTATTGTCATGAGTGGGCAGTTTTGTCACACCATTCACAATTTTGTGTAATTCCAAGGTGTTTTTTTTTTTTTTGTTTGTTTTTTCTGTGCTTTTGTGGTTTCTATGCCCTTGAGTATGGCACAGGTTTGTTTCGGTACAATGCAGATTTTAGTGTAATTCTAGGGGGGTGAGTGTAACAGAGTTGTTTTTACATGTATAATTACACTAAACCTATTTGTATACCTGACAGTTTTCTTTTACCTCCACTTCTGCTGTCATGCTACAGTATGTACAGTAAGAGCCCCACCTCCTGCACCCCTCCTTCTCCTAGCCCCATAAACTTCCTGTCCCCCCTTCACCTCTCCCCTTTTGCTGTGTTCCCCTATGGGAGAGGTGGGTGTCATTTTTCCTCCCGTATTATCGCCATCCATCTTATAATTTCTTATCATCCATATTTCTATTTTTGTCATCCATAATGTCATAAAGTCTGGATGCATCTATTAGTTTATAGATTGACATTTATTGGCCATTATATAAAGTTGTATTTAATTTACGAAATCTGCTAGCTAAAAACTCAATGAGTTAAGCTAACATCCCTTTTTTTCCCGTCATTAATTTCATTTGTGTAGGAGCTGGAGTGACATATTCACAGGGAGGATTTGTTTTGTTTTATCTCATGTCAGGTATGTTTACTGTGTTTTATGTTATATATATATTTTTAAGTTTAGCAGTACCGCAGTATGTTTGTATAGCGTCATGCGGTAGTTTAGGCCACAATCCTGTGGTGACGTTAGCTCCCCCTTTTGCTGTGTTCCCCTATGGGAGAGGAGCTGGAGTGACATATTCACAGGGAGGATTTGTTTTGTTTTATCTCATGTCAGAATAAACGGACGTCAGGTCCAAAGACATCCTGGTTTTGGGTCCCTCACTCACCTACAACACAACGCAGAAATTCACCGGTTACACATACACAAAATAAAGACACAAGCCACTCACAGAATTGAAGATTAATGAGATTATTATTGAGTCAATAATGGAGACATAAGATCACACCCAAAGCTTACATCAGTATGTCTCAACTAAAAAACAGAATACTTGATCTTATATAGTTTTCTAAGAGACAAAGAAATGATCTGTGGTTGGTCAATGCATATTTTCTTAAATACTTTCAACCAATTGGCACAAAGCCATGAGAGAGGGCATCCCCTGATCACGTGTCTACCACATGTGTTTGTCAGACATGAAGTCATGTTACAGGACACCTTCAAAACAGAGCCTCAACATCTGGTTCCACTTAAATGTCTCTACCAACGTCTCTTTGTTTCGCAATATAGGTGAAAGGTAAATCAGAACATAATGAATAAATGATAAAACTAGATATTTGACTTAGTTTATTTTGACACAATCAAATAATAACCCATTCTTATAATGGGCATTGACAGTTGTACACTGCTGACTCACTGAACTCTAACACCAAACTTCTCACAAATAAAGATGTGACTCCCACAGCTTGATGTCCACAGTGCAAGTAACATTTTAACGTCTGTAGGGTCTCCTGCATGTGGAATAATTGGTAAAGTAGTCTCAATATTCATCAGCTTGTACCACCTGATAGCACAGGTCGAATCTAGACAAGTAATATAACTAAAGAATGACTTAACTTTACATAATATAACACGCAGGTACTTAGCAAGGCATGTAAAGGCACTAACGTGAATTTGGACCCTGTAAGAACTAGAAATATACCTGCAGAGCTACCCAACATTACGTTACATTATATTATAGTTGTATACAATATACAGTGGCTGTAGGAGACATACAGGGTGGAGATGAGGTTCACGGTGCGCTTGAGTGTGTGTGTTGCAGAGGTGGTGGTTCACGTGGGAGTAGGCGTGTGCATGTACGGAAGTGTGTGCGTAAAGGTGCTCACTCACCTGTCACACAGATGAGAGTCAGGCTTGGGTAGTAGCCGTAATTTTTGTTGACCGCTACTCATTCATCCTTGCTGCGCTGTGATAGCTCTGTGCTGGTTTTTTTACAATAAATGCACTAAAAGCATATTTGGATCTCAGCGTATCTGTCACCATAACCTCCTTGCGCGTCACAAATCTGCGAACCCCAGGACCCAACCTCATACTCTCAGCGGCTAAAAAGGTTTGTTTTTGGAAGCCGCAACAGTGGCGATTTCCATTAAATTAGCACAGCAAGAACAAAATGGGATAGTTATGACGCTGAACTTTTGTTATTTACACACAAGTCCCAACAATACGGCAACTGAAAACTACCGACTTAGGTCAGGCTGGCAGTGTGCTCTCCAGCTCCTAATGAGAACCTTCACTCGACAGTTCTCTCACACGTGTCAGTGCGTGCGCAGGTTAGCCAATCAGGCTCAAGATAACTAAAGTACCTAATTATTCTGTGCTAATATACTTCTGATAATTACAAGGATAACTGTTATCAAGCAAACCACAACTAAACGGATTAAGGTTGTTGGACATCGGGGCCTTTTCTACACTCGTACAGTTTGGTAAAAAGGTTTCAGTTCTCAGCCCCTGTGGTGCGGAACAAGCTCCACTTTGGGTAAAAACCCAAAGTTTAGATTAATTTTGTAATCACACGTTGAATGTTTGTTAAACATGTATGATGCTGCAATGAAATGTTTGTTGTAGCGTCTGTAACCTTGTAAGAGGGATTCTTAATCTGAACGAGTCTAACCTGATAAATAAGATTAAACAAACAAACAGACTTCATCAGACTCAGCAGCTCAGAGGAATAAGCTGCTGCACAAAGTCTGGGAGCTTCTGCTCCAGTCAACGCGGATATGAAATATCTAGTTGTGTTTCCAGAGGAAAGAAGTTTTCTGTTACATGTAACTGGCTGGGCTGCTTACTTACTGTTCCATCCAATAAATCTTCCTGCTCTAAAGTTGTAAACAAACAGGATGAACATTTTTTACAGCTTTAGATCGGTATCACGCCACCAGCACTGTCATATGTTAATAATGCAGAGCTTATAGGTCTCACCTGCTTCATTCAAGAAAGTCTTACCTCTCTAAAGTTGTTTAAAAAACTCATGAAAACCTTTTGAATAACTTTATTGATATTTCAAACCACAAAGGGCAGCAGGATATTACAATTCCTCAAAATGTAAACTTGAACATCACAACAGCGACTGTCAGTTTACTGATATAGACAAACATTACAGGCAAAAAAACAGCCTGGCTGGACTCAGTGACGTCACTGTGATAATGACGCTCCTCGGCTCCACTCGGCTCTGGCCGTTCGCGCAATGCATCATGGGTGTGTTTAGTAACACCACCAAGGAGATTCTGTATTAGTGACACCACCCGTGTAAAGCAACATGGCGGCCTGCTGTTGACGAGAGAAGAACAAAGAGAGAAAAGAAGTTTCCTCTCGGTCTTCCTGGTTGATCTGAGTCTAGTAGTTCCTGATAGCAGTCCGGGTTCAAAGCTGTAAAGCTGTAAGCAGCCTAGCCGTTTAAAGTCAGCGGGTTTCTTCCAGATCCTCGGTGCTAACTTTGTGCTGTCTTAGCTCGGATGTGTTATGCTAGGCTACTACTGTGTTAGTCCTACGGTAGATGTGCACGGTTGTGCTCGTCGTAGCGCCGCGGAGAGCGTCCGGTAACTCCGACCAGAAGACTCCAGGTCAGATAGAGGCCTTGGCGACCAGGGAAAAGCCTTTGTCTTCCTCTGATGAAGAAGCAGCTCAGGCTCACGGCCCTCGGACTGCTTCAGGTAGGAGCAAAGGCGCAGAAAGGAGTTTGAGATTGGAGGACAAATATTGTATTGAGTGTGTGTAAGAGAGAGAGAGGGGGGGAGGGGGATCATAGGGAAATCTGATCAGATCGTGAACCAGCCTCTTCCTTTTCCCTGTACTGGTCCTACTGACCAGTACAGGTACAGTCTGGTATTTCTGTATTGGAAACACACCAGTGTGTGTCCCATTAAATAAGTGAAGATATGTAATGTAGCGTTCTATCATCCTGCTGGCTGGAGAGTGGCTCTCTGCTGACATCTAGTGGTTTAAATTGTCAACTGTCCCAAATATCCAAGTACGGAAAAAATAGAGTAGGTTCAAAGATGGAAGACTTCCCAGCAGTGAAACAGACCTACATGGATATGATTTAAACACTGTAGACCCACTTTTAACTTTTCTTATCTTACTTCATTAAAGGATCTGTCCTACCAACAAGGTTTTTTTAAAAGAGGTAATCAGCAGTGTTGGGAATAACGCGTTACTGTAATTCCATTACTTTTGGCGGTAACTAGTAATGTAACTAATTACTTTTTCAAATTAAATAATGCAATTACAATTACTGAAATTTAAATGGGCTCGTTACTCGTTACTTTACGTGAAAATAGCGGACAACTTCAGAGGATTATCCGGTTTATGATCATCCGACCTTACGGTGGCGCAAGTGAGTCAAAAGACTACCGGTAACGCAAAAGTTAACGAATTACTTTTATTATACAGTAATTGGTAAAGTAAAGTAATTCAATTACATTTTGAGAGAAGTAACTAGTAACTGTAACTAGGGGTGCAACGGATCACAAAACTCACGGTTCGGATCGTATCACGGTTTTGAGTCACGGATCGGATCATTTTTCGGATCAGCAAAAAAAAAAAAAGGGTTAAATGCACTTTAAAAGTAGGCAGGTAGCAACACAAAGCAACAAGCACTTTAAAACGAATGTAGCACTTTAGGACTTTATTATATTATGTATGCTTGAATGTATAAATGTGATAACTGTTTTTGCTGTTCTTATTTTATATATTTTATTTACCTATGTTTGTGTTTTTAGTATTGACGTATTGAAGACACATTGTAGTATTGAAGTGCTACTTTGGCTCTGATGCAGCCGCCTCTCTCTGTCTGTAGTCTCCACTCTAGTCTCGCTCAATGTCCCGCCCACAGCACTATCTGATTGGTTAGACGTCACGAGTAATAGCCTATCAACACTGAAGGCTCTGCCACAGACAGGCAGAGAGACGGAGCTTCTCTGAGCGGAGCTTTGTGTGAAGGGAAGGCAGCATGTTGCCCAAGTTGAAATAAACATCACAATCTTGCGATCTATTTCAATGATGACAAGCATGTCCAGTTTCCCAGTTCCACCACTGAAAACGCCCGAAGTCAAGTCACAGCCTACGGGATTTCACTCAACGGAGGAGAGAGCGACGGCTTTTAAATCTGTCACTCGTCCTTTTTTTTTTTCTTCCCTAACACGATCATTGCGCTTCAGAGTAAAACACAGCAGCATCTGTCTGTCTGTATCTTTTCACTGCAACTCTGCATCGAGACTTAGGGAATTATTACTTTAAAAAGTAACAGCGGCAGTAAAACACTATGATGGTTAAACTTTGCAATTAATCCGCGGTTCATATGTGTTCCGAACCGTGGGGGCGGATCCGTACGGATCACGGATCAGCTACGGTCCGTTACACCACTAACTGTAACTAATTGATGGAATGGAATGTAAATTTAAAATCCACAGTATAAAGATATGGAAATGAATGTCCGCGACCACACGGCGCTATTTGTCACTTCAATCATTAAAGGAACGTCTTGGCAGAAATTCATTTAATTTTTTTTTTTTAAATGTGCATTTTCAGCAGTGGTGCCGCTCCTGAGTACTATACAAACACTATAGAGAACACTACAGAACATATTTTTAGCATGGCGGGTCATGACTAGAATATTCAGCATATATGGGAAACACTGGTTGTATGGCAATAGCAGAGATCTAGCCACCTAACATACAAGCTGAAATGTAAGGATTGCATCTAACGGCTAGCTGGCTAATATTACTGTTACAAACCATTTCAAATAGAACTCCAGTCTGTTGGCTACTACTAGCCAGAAATGTTGTTTCAAGTTGTGTCAGTTAAAGTTAGTATATAAAACATAATCTATCTTCTACTCCATACTGATGTCTGTCAGTTATTCACACTAAAGAAGAGAAAAAAATATATAAGCCAAGGCTGTATGGTTGTTTCAGTATTGTTTTGTAGCAGTATGCACTGGTCAGTTTACTGCTCTTTGCACTTTTGTGAGTTTTTTTGCACTGTATCCCTATGTTATGTAACAGTACCCTACTTTATTTATTGATTTTTTTTGTTCAGTTATTTACATTGAAGGTTATTTAGTTTTAAATTAATATATATAACCAAATATATATATATATAATATAATATATAAAACCAATATAACCAAAGACTGCCTGAATGTTTTAGTATTGTTTTCTATATTGCAGCAGCCTTTTATATATCCTAGGAATTAGGGTTGGACAGTATCCAATTTTTGACACCGTTAAACCTTCCCCAAATCTTCCCGCGGTATACGGTGTTACCGTCTGATTAAAAATCTCATTGTAGGGCTTGGAGGGAGCCGCCAATTCCAAATGATGAATTTATGTAGTCGCTGCTTTACCGTTTCCCGCCACAAGGTGGCTGCAGTGCACTTCAACTGTGATTTTCACACAACGACAAACATGTGATGCATGTTCCAGTTTTATTCTCTGAACATCAGACACGGAATAGCAAACGTTACATATTTACAACATATTTACAGTGGATGGTTCTGCTTGGGCAGCAGCAGAAGAACAAAGTAACTGTTGCAGTTATATTACTTATATAATTTATATAATTTGTCTACTTTTTCTAAGACTAATGTCATAATTGAGAGTGAATTTAAGTTGCACTTGTTATTTATACATAATTTCATTTAGTACAAGTAATAGTACTTTTATTTTGAAGTCTCAGCTCAAAGTTAGGTACAAGTCTCGTCGGGCTGCTCTCGCGTGAGTGAGACTCTTAAGCAGCAAGCAAGCGAGGACATCATATATGCGCCGGTGAAAAGTTTATGCTGGTCAAAATAGACTTTAATTTTATGTGAACGGTTATAAGGAAGACTCGAAGACTCTTCCCTTTTAGCAGCATGCAGCCAACGAGGTATTTTGTTTTGTTTGTCTGTATTACTTTGGTAATATGTTATTCCACATGCTGTGCATGCTATTGTCTTATGTTACGCTAACATGGGCTCTATATTTTCTCGTCAATACTGTGTGTTTAGTTTTCACGGTGGATTTGGAGAGAAGCCTTCAAATAAACCAGTAGCAAGAAAGCCACTTGTGTCTGCTTGTGCTTCGAGGGAATTACACTCTCGGTCTTCCTGGTCTTCCTGAGTCTAGTAGTTCCTGATAGCAGTCCGGGTTCAAAGCTGTAAAGCTGTAAGCAGACTAGCCGTTTAAAGTCAGCGGGTTTCTTCCGGATCCTCGGTGCTAACTTTGTGCTGTCTTAGCTCGGATGTGTTATGCTAGGCTACTACTGTGTTAGTCCTACGGTAGATGTGCACGGTTGTGCTCGTCGTAGCGCCGCGGAGAGCGTCCGGTAACTCCGACCAGAAGACTCCAGGTCAGATAGAGGCCTTGGCGACCAGGGAAAAGCCTTTGTCTTCCAGAGAGAGAGAGAGAGAGAGAGAGAGAGAGAGGGGGAGAGAGAGAGAGAGAGGGAGAGAGAGAGAGAGAGAGAGAGAGAGAGAGAGAGAGAGATATACCGGTAGCCTACCTTAGAAAAAAGATCATCCTGAGTTTTGTTCAGCAGATTTGAAACTGATCGCTTGAATTTTAGGTCGTACTTTTTTCTCTGTGTCACCATGGAGATCAGCAAATGTGACTGATGTTTGAATGCAAGTAAAGAAAAAAAAGAAACTGCTTCGTAGCGTCAATGGCAACCGGTTTACGGATTACATATAAAATTACATTTAAAAAAACAATATCCGAATCCCAAAACTGAAAACCGAATACGAACGAATAGTCGAATATTCGGGTCCAGCCATACTCTGCTGTAACAGACAGATTACAGACTGATCTGAGTTTTGTTTTGTCCTCCGTTACTGGTCTTAGTATTCCTTCAACAGATAGAAGCCTCACCGTTTTCTGAGCCGTTTTCAAGAGGGGTCCAGGTGTGTCTGATTACCAGTGTTGGGCAAGCTACTGAAAATTAGTAATTAGCTACAGTTACTAGTTACTTCTCTCAAAAAGTAATTGAATTACTTTACCAATTACTGCATAATAAAAGTAATTTGTTACTAGGGAAAGTAACTTTTGCGTTACTTTTAAATGTCTGCTTCAATTCTCTTATGACACATAGCTTTATTATTTTAGTGTTGCTGTGGCACAGTGTGACAAGACAACTGACACATTTTATCTGTCATTGTGCCCATTATCACTATGATGAAAAGTAAGTAGTGGAACAATAAAACACAATAGATATGTTTTGATAGGTGTATTTATTGTAGCCTGACAGGCTTCAGATCAGCATTAGTTCACTCTTCTGGCAGAGTAAAATTAAATATCAACTGTTTCTCAGACATTTGTCGTGTTGTTTTGCTCGGAGCTTCAGAAGATCAGGACTGCTAGTCTTTGATGTGGATTAAGTTTTCACACCTGCACACAGACTACAGCTCACCACTATATTTCTGTCCTTTATCTCGAGGAGGGAAAAATAAAGTCTGTATTTCCAGGACAGTAAGCTCGCGCCTGAATAGTAATTGTAATTGCGTTATTTAATTTGAAAAAGTAATTAGTTACATTATTAGTTACCGCCAACGTGTTATTCCCAACACTGCTTGTAACAACGCATTATGTAATAACTCGACAAAATGTAATCAGTTTTCACTTCATTACGTAATAATCTGCTGCATTTTGTAATACAGTCTGAACGCAATATGTAATAAATTTCCCTGCATTTTGTAATAAATGATTATTGCGGTGGTTATTACAAAATACGGGAGTTGTACTTTTTTATGATGAAAATGTAATAATACACTGCATTATGTAATAACCAACCAAAATGGATGTCTTCATCTGTACATGTTATATTTTTAACAATTAGTAATAGTATAACACTCAGTGTCTGCAGTTTGTCTCTATGAATCCTCCAGTCCAGTTTCTATGAAGCTAAGGAATACAGTGACACTTAATGTAGTTTTGACCAATGAAAGATACTAATCTACTGAAGTAATAGTATCTTTTTAAAATTAATTTTGAGTCAGTATGATTCATGCTAGAATGCATAAAATAAACGTTGTTATAATGTTATAATGATTTTTATGTAGGAATACATCCATTTTGGTTGGTTATTACATAATGTACCATATTATTACATTTTCATCAAAACATGAACACCGCAATATGTAATAATATATTACAATATGTGGGAAAATTTATTACATATTGTGTTCAGGCTGTGTATTACAAAATGTGCTCAAATTAACTCAATGATGTCAACACTAATGAAACCATAATGTTTCCTCAAGAGTTTTAAGTCTTCATAAAGCTGCTGGGTCCTACAATCACTGTTAGCAGCTGTATTATTACTATTATTATTGTTATTATCATCATCATTATTGTTGTTGTTTTTATTGGGGTTCCCTTGTCTTAACTGTCTCTGTTGATGTCAGAGCTGATTGGCAGGAAGAGAAGCATCCGGTGGAGGAGGAGAGGAACATTGTCGGCCATTTTGTCTCAGTTCAGGACAGCTGTGTTGAATTTGGTGTTCGCCACAAAGGAGGCAAAATGAATTCTTCAGAAGAAGTGAGAAAAACTATCACTGTTGTAACATTGATGTTGATCTGTTGGGAACATTAACCTGTTAGCTTGTATATTTATTTGATGTATGACAATACCTATGATTGCTAATTATTCTCTCTTCCTCCCTCTTGGCAACATTAGCCTGTTGGCTTGGTTATTCATACATTCATGATAAGATATTTGACAATACAAGATGTCTGGAGGAAATAAAATATGATGCTCTCATATATTGTATCATGTGGAATATGTTATGACAGTAAAGAGGATATTACACATTACATACCGCAGGATATTATTTGTCTGTTATCATATGGTTTCATAGTTTATAATACTTTGTCAGAAGTAGTAATTAAGTAATTAATTAAACTATTAATTTGATCTCTTTCTTTATATCTTTCTCTACAGAAACGGAGTGTTCAGAGACCACACTCCTGTCAGCAGTGTGGGAAATCTTTCGTTCTGCCAAGTCACCTAAAAGACCACCAACGTGTTCACACTGGGGAGAAACCATATCACTGTGAGCAATGTGGGAAGACTTTCACTTTTTCAAACGCATACAGGCAACACCAGCGTATCCACACTGGGGAGAGACCATATCAGTGTGACCAATGTGAGAAGAGTTTCTCTCAGTTAAGTACGTACAAGCAACACCACCGTATTCACACTGGGGAGAAACCATATCAGTGTGACCATTGTGGAAAGAGTTTCAGGCATTCAAATAGATACAGGGAACACCAGCGTATTCACACTGGGGAGAAACGATACCACTGTGACCAATGTGGGAAGAGTTTCATTCAATCAAGCGCATACCTTTTACACCAGCGTGTCCACACTGGGGAGAAACCATACTGGTGTGACCGGTGTAAGAAAAACTTCACCTGGTTATCTCACCTGAAGATCCACCGCTGCATCTTACCTGCTGCAGAGCGCCTCCCCTGTCCGCAGGAGGAACAAGCTTCTCTCTGTCCAACCGACGCAGGAATCGCAAGTATTGAGGTCACATTGTAAAACTGAGTGTAGATTCCACACTAAAAAGTTACATTTACACAAAAGAAGAAAAACACGTACAGAAAAAAATAATCAGATTTGTAAAACCATACGTACATACACCAGCACGCAATTTTCCCATTATATATCCCATCAACTTGAAATGTTGTGAACGTGCACCAGATCAGGTCAGATAGTGGGTGTGGCCGGTGGTGAATAGGAGGCTGGAGGACGGCTGTGCGCCCGGCCCCGGCATCTCCAATGCAATTATTTGGGAACAATTGGGGCGCTGCTAAAAGACTGTAATCCACTTAAGTGAAACTAATTCACACAATATAATAATATTAATAATAATAATAATAATAATAAAAGCCTGTTTATATACGTGTGTTTTTAGAAGGGATTTAAAAGATGAAACTGATTTAGCTAACCTAATTTCCTCAGGCAGGTCATTCCAAAGTCTAGGCGCCCTAATAGAGAAAGCGCAGTCACCTTTAGTCTTGAGCCTAGACTGTGGAACAACCAAAAGGGCCTTGCCTGAGGAGCGAAGGCTACGTTCTGGCTCATAAAGAGTTAAAAGGTCAGCAATATAGCTAGGGGCTAGACCTTTCTGTGCTTTAAATGTAATCAGTAAAATCTTAAAATCAATTCTAAATCTTACTGGTAGCTAGTGCAGATGCAGATGTGCTAAGACTGGGGTAACATGGTCTCTACGTTTACTACCAGTTAAAATTCTAGCTGCAGCATTTTGAACAAGCTGGGGCAGGGATAGAGAGAGTTGCAATAGTCTAGTAGAGATGAAATAAAAGCATGAATTACCTTCTCTAAATCAGAATGAGATAAAAATGATTTGATCTTTGATATATTCTTAGCTGTAGGAAGCAGGACTGCACAACTCTCTTTACCTGATCCTCGAAAGTCAGGTCACTGTCAAAAACCACTACTACGTTTCTGGCCACAGGTTTTATATTAGATGATAAGTCACCTAGATCATGTAAAATAAGCTTTCTTATTTCAGTTTTGCTTTCATTTAACTGAAGAAAGTTTTGTGACATCCAACACTTGATGTCCTTGAGACAGTTTCTGAGAGTATCAACTGTGTTCTTCAAATCCATGTGGTGGATGGATTTATCAAACAGACATACATGATGTAAGAGTTAATAAAACTGAAGGCTATGTGGAACAAAAGCATCGTAAGCCTCAGTCATTATATCTGCATTATAGGAAATGCCAATAAATTAAATGCATGATTACGCAATTTATTTATCTGTAGCCTATATTGCACCGTTGTACCTTTAACTATTTTCAGGGTTTGGGTTGGAAGTACTGTATGTTGCTATCTGTGAAGCCCATATGGTTTTTACCATGTAGATTGTTGTATGTTTTTTCTTGATTCTTGCCTTTTCATCTTGAAAATGGAGATTCAACATCTTAGAGATAATGGTAGCTTCTTTACAAATTGTCTTTTATTTCTTGTAAGCAAATTGAGTTTGGATAATTGTTTTAGATTTAATGAGATGTGGATTCCTTGGTATTTAATAGATTGAGCTGTGCATTTAAAAAGGTAAAAAGTCCCAAACCTCACCATCCCAGTTGAGTTTGGTTAGAGGTAGAATTTCAAATTTTTACCAATTGATGGAGTACACTATGACTACAATTCAAGTGGCACATTATTTTCTTTTTGTTTCATGCTTTACTGATAATGATTGATTGATAGATGATTGATGGAGTAGCCAGATACCAGAGGGAGGATGAGGGATTTGTTATGTACAATAAAATGTCATCGGCATACAAACTGATTTTATGATCGTATACTTTGGTTTTAATGCCTGATATGCTGTTACTGTGTCTGATAGAGGCAGCCAGGGGGAAACAAAAGGCACAAATAACAGTGGCAGTAACAGTCATCCTTGTCTCATACCTCTAGTAAGTGAAATGGTTTGGATGTGTGTCAGGTTAATCGCTATAGAAACAGTTGGTGAGTTGTAGAGTATTTTTATCCAGTTAATTACGTTTGAACTGATTCCAACATGGTGAAGAGTGTTGAAGAGAAAGGACCAGTCTGCCCTGCTGAACGCCTTTTCACCATCTACAGATGCTACAAAGAATGGATGGTGTTTTTGTAGAGGTTTATTAAGTTGAATAATCTGTGTATTTTCTGAGGAACGGCTCCCTGTAATGAAGCCAGTTTGGTCTGTATGTACAAGTGATGGAATTACAGATTCCAGTGTAGTTGACAGTGCTTTGCTTATCATTCTTAGGTCTGAGTTTGTTAATGATAAGTGGCGGTAACTGGAGCATTGTGTGGGGTTTTTATTTGGTTTCAGATGAAGTGTGATGAGGGCGGAGTTTATGTGATCATGTACTGTATCATATTTTACACTGTTAGAGAACTTTGACACAGTTGAATAAAACCTAATGATCAAACAATATATTGTGCCAACATGTTTTGTGTGTACACCATGCAGAGCTTCTGAAATAAGGATTCTTGTTGTATTTTTATTTTGTTGTTATAGAGGTTTATGAAGTTGAATAATCTGCATATTTTCTGAGGAACAGCTCCCTTTAATGAAGCCAGTTTGGTCTGTATGTACAAGTGATGGAATTACAGATTCCAGTCTCATTGACAGAGCTTTGCTTTTCATTTTTAGGTCTGAGTTTGTTAATAAGTGGCAGTAACTGCAGCATTGTGTGAGATTTTATTTGGCCTCAAAAGAAGTGTGATGAGGGTGGAGTTTATGTGATCATGTTTGGTATGTTACACTCTGTTAGAGGACTTTGACACAGTTGAATAAAACCTAGTGATCAAACAATGTATTTTTTTCTATTTCCAATATTGTCTACTTTTGATTCAGTTTAGGTTTAATATTTATTAATGCATATTCTTGTTAACATGTTAAACTTCCTATGTTGAAACATTAATATTCAAACAGAATATCAATAAAAATGTTTGAACTTTAATATTTTTTTATTTTATTTTCTCTGAATTAATCTTTCTTTTTTTCTACATTTTCATACATTTTTGGTTTTATTTTTTGGTTCATCCAGTATTCTTGGACAATGTGGTTTTATTGAAAATCAACTTCATTTGTATATTCATTGTTTTAAAAAAATTTAAGTTGTAACATCCATATTCATGAAACTGTTAATAGACTGTCCTTTTTTCACATTAAGTATCAAATGCATTCGTTTTGGAGGATTATGGGTCTTTTATTTTTTTTGTTAATCTTTATTTGTATTTTCATTATTTCTTCATCTTGGGAAATCTTAAGTTTTAATATCTGTAGTCATGAAACTTATATAAATAAATTTCATTGTTGCTTCATTGTTCGTTTTTAAAGCTACAGTAAAAAAATACACAAGAGTTGTATTGTATAAACACACACACACACACACACACACACACTCTCTCTCTCTCTTCCCATTGTAATGATGTCTCCTCTCCTGGTCCTGTAAGGTGTCTTAGATTAAAGCCACTAAACGCTGTTTGTTCTGGTCTGTAGAGAGAAACTCTGATCAAATCCCACAGTGTAAGAAAGTATTGTGTCCTATAGTGTGATATGTGGGATCAAGCTGGAGAAACAGTCATTAAACCTCTGCAGTCCTTACACAAACACACTTTAAAAATATTGGATAACAAGCCCATCCAGTATCATCACTGTGATATACTTCAGAAGCACAACTGTTTGAGATTTGAGAATTTTAGATTTGATTCAAATGTGTGTCTTGTTTTAAGGATTTTACACAATCTAGCCCCTCCTCCACTAAGTGAACATGTCACTTTGTGAGCAGAGAGCAACACTAAAGCCTCTAGAACTTTCTCAACTCCCTTTTTCTGTTACAGGCACTAAAGCTGCAGTTCCTTTAGCAGTTTTAAAACTGAATTAAAAATCTGGTTTAAAGCTAAACAAACGTGCAGCCACTAATTTGCAGACTGTAACTGATTTATTTTTTTTAAAGCACATGCACTTTGCACTGGCTTTTGAATTTTTTACATTTCAGTGTCTAGTGTGTATTATGTGCTGGTGCTGTGTGTTTGTATTTGTGCAGATTGTATATATGAATGTTTTCAGATGTAACCTGCCAAGGGACTGCAGATGAAAATTAGCTCGAAGCTAAATATCAAATAGTAACATTTATATTTAACATTGTACACGGTCCCTTACAAATAGATTAATTAATCAAATCAATAATAATGATAATAATAAACTTTATTAGAGTAAAGTATTGGATACAGATAATAGATAAAGGAATAAAACAAAGTTAAGAAGGTGCAGTACAAGTGTAATCAAGGGAAGGAACTAAACCATACATTTACTGAACCAGCACAACATGATATCAAAAGACACGTTGTTTAAAATATGCTATAAAAAGAAAGAAGGTATTAAGCGAAACAGAAAAAAGAACCCCCAGAATACATTAAGATGTTAAAAAGGCCTTTTTTATAAAAATATGTTTTTAAAAACTGATTTAAAAGAAGACACTGTGTTGGCTAACCTAAGCCCCTCAGGCAGGCTATTCAAAAGCCTTGGTGCACTGATAGTAAAAGCTCGATCACCCTTTATGACCAACCTGGACCTCGGTACCATCAGTGAGACTGTGGCACATATGGGGTTAGTAGCTCGGAAATATAGCTGGGAGCCAGAGCGTGTAGGGCCTTCAAAGTTATCAATAAAATCTTAAAATCAATTCTACAACTGACAGGAAGCCAATGAAGGGCATCTAAAATCAGTGTGATATGTTCATATCTTTTTTAACCAGTAATAAATGCTGCATGGGTAAACAAACATCCCACTTTGGATTCTCTTTTGATGTGGTTTATTATTACCAGCCAATGGCAACACTGGACACAATTGATTGTTTTCTTCTTCACTGATAGTAATAGTGGACTCCAGTCTTAGACCCGCCCTGCGTTCAGCCCCGACAAAACGTAGCAAAACGTTTATTTAAACGGAAGCGGTGGTGCGTTGAACATCCTGTTGTGTTACGCAATCGTTACAACTACGGCAGCTGAGGAGGCCATTCTTTGTGTTTTTTAAATATGTTTTTAATACTACAAAATACACTCGATGTTACAGTCGCTGCCCTCTCCGTCCAGAACAGCAGAGAACATCCCAGTGGACTGAAGGGGTTTGTGGAACCTGCTTCCTAATTACAGTGATCCAGCGTTTGCCTCATTTGCATTTCAGGATGACAAGGCAAACATTTCAGGTGAAGGATAATCCACTTCTTACCTTCAGACTGTGTTAGGATCTATATGAGCTAATTATTTTATTATGAGGCCTATCATTATTGCTGATCACTGTTGTTGTGATATGATATTGTAATATTTACCATTATATATTTAGAGGAGTAGAGTGGAGTAGAAAAGTTTATGAAAGTGTCACTCCACATGGTTCATACAGCAAAAGATACAAACATGTCTTCTAATCAGTTCAGTTGTTGCAGACAGCAAGCTGCAGGACACATTTGTAAAGGACTTTAGTTGGATCCATTGTGCGCACTGCCTTTTTAATACAGCGGGGTTTATGTCGCTGTCACACCGTTTCGAGGAAACATGACGTTCAACCCGGAAACCGAAGCAAAACTGTGCACACTGTTTTCAGATTGAACGTGCCCCAGGTCCCACTGAGCAAAAGACGTGATAACAACGTCTCCTCTATGCTTTAGCTCTCATATAGCCCAGGATCATTACGGCTATGTATAGACCTATTTTAGACCAAGCAGTAAATACATTATTACAATGAATAAACATCTGGAAATACCCAAAATATGCACCAGAGAAGTCCTGTAGACTAGCCTACAAGATAATTATCTGAGCACAAGAAGTCATTTCAACATTGCGTCTATGCGTAGCTCTCATATAGTCCAGGATAATTTTGTCTATGTATAGACATCTAATAAACTTTCACTTTTCAACCCCATTTAAACTTAATTTAGCCTAGACGGCTATGGGCCATTTAGACGTGTTTTAAACGTCTGATCAACGTAAAATTGCTCAGTGGGCTGTAGGTTCACTTCAGAAATACACTGAGGAATAAACTGGAGCTGTGATAATTACTGTGAAAAACAACATTATATTATATTATATAAGTGGCTGTCTAAATTATTGCACATTGCCCTTTCATCACACTTCACATATTTAACACAACACTAAAAAAGGCGTATGATTCAGATTACGCTCTTATTCTGAAAAAAATCACACCGGAAGTCTTATTCTTATTTCTGATGGCTGGAGATACACAGTCGTGAAACAACATGGCGGCCTACTGTTGACGAGAGAAGAACAAAGAGAGAAAAGAAGTTTCCTCTCGGTCTTCCTGGTTGATCTGAGTCTAGTAGTTCCTGATAGCAGTCCGGGTTCAAAGCTGTAAAGCTGTAAGCAGCCTAGCCGTTTAAAGTCAGCGGGTTTCTTCCAGATCCTCGGTGCTAACTTTGTGCTGTCTTAGCTCGGATGTGTTATGCTAGGCTACTACTGTGTTAGTCCTACGGTAGATGTGCACGGTTGTGCTCGTCGTAGCGCCGCGGAGAGCGTCCGGTAACTCCGACCAGAAGAGTCCAGGTCAGATAGAGGCCTTGGCGACCAGGGAAAAGCCTTTGTCTTCCTCTGATGAAGAAGCAGCTCAGGCTCACGGCCCTCGGACTGCTTCAGGTAGGAGCAAAGGCGGAAAGGAGTTTGAGATTGGAGGACAAATATTGTGTGTGTGTGTGTGTGTGTGTGTGTGTGTCTTAAAATTTCTCATAATTCAGGATTTCGATGCTCTGTTACATTGTCTATGATGGCCCTCTGTCAGAATCTTGAGACATTTTAATAATGAAGATTTAGGGCCACATCAAATAGGCAGAAAGTGCAACCACAACTTTTTTGGATCAACACCTAAACATTATGAAAAAGTCGAGGTCCTGTCTGGTAGAGAATTTGAGTTTTTCCAAGAATTCTAATATATGAGGCAAAGAACACTCAGTACAGAGGAAACCTTCTGTTCAGTCCAGAATAATTAGCTGCCAATAAGAAGCCACCTCGAGCGTCGTTGTTTAATAACCGTTTTATCCCGTTAATGACAGTTATTTTGAAAATATCCATAACGACACACATTAGAAGAAGTGTTATATTAGCTACCGAGACCAAAATCGCTTGCGGAAAATATGTAAATTGCAGAATTAGTATTCATGTTTTTTTTGCTGAATGTAAATCTTATAGCGTCATGTTGCTATAGCGATGACAGCTGCGCAGTGCATGAACGTCGGAACCCTTTACAGTCCGTGGTTGTAGCGGTAGGTCTCTCTTGTATGACTAGCTCTAGATACAGTTTGTCTCTCCCACATGACGAGACGACGGAGCGAGCTCTGTGATTGGAGGACTTTGATGGGGCAGTTCTCTCCGGGATGAGTAGCTTCTTTACCCTCTAACACCCAGATGTACACAGTCTTATAGGCATGGGACGATATGAAAATTTCATGTCTGGCCAAAATAATTATATGCTTGAAACTCTTAAAATGGCACTAAAACATACTGGAACTTTACCTTATAGGAGCAGGAGCAGGAGCAGGAGCAGGAGCAGGAGCAGGAGCAGGAGGTTGGCGTCAGCAGACCGGAGGCTGCGGGTGGGGGTGTGCCGGTGAAGGAGCTCAGTCAGCTAGGGGGGAGTCAGGTTGTGGAGAGCTTTATAGATGATGAGGAGGAGTTTGAAGTGAATTCTCTGTGGGACGGGGAGCCAGTGGAGGTTTTGCAGGACGGGGGCCATGTGGTCGCGGGTACGGGAGCGAGTGAGCAGACGAGCCGCAGAGTTCTGGATGTGTTGGAGTTTTCTGAGGATTTTGGAGGATGTGCCATAGAGGACGCTGTGGCAGTAATCCAGTCTGGAAGTGATGAATGCATGATATGTGTAACTTGGAGGTGTCGGTCCCCGGGGCCAGACACCTTCCTCCAGCAGGTTCTGCAGGTGGGCCTCGTCTCTCTGTCGTTCCTTAGTTTTGAATCCATAGTATTTCCACACATCCGATTTAACTTTTTTTTGTGGGGGATACGACGGGCGAGCCGAGCCTTCAGGCATGGTGACGACTGACTGGAGAGATGCGGCTCCTCCTTGTGGCAAATGGCAATTCAAAATAAATCAGGAAATCAACAGGACTGTACGTTAGTGAGCTAGACAGCTTTTTCAAGACACTCGTGATGATATTCACGCTCATGTGAGGATATTCACGATTATCCCGATAATGGAAATTCACCAAGATAGAATTATCTTGAGTGTTTTTATCGCAATAAAAGATAAAATCTTATATCCTCCCATCCCTATTCTTGTACCTTTGCCTTTTTTCCAACTTTGCTAGTTTTCCAGACGCAGCTGCACCTCGTTTGAGCTGCTGGCTCACTGCGTAGCGGTTCAGGTCATTCAACTGTTGCAGCACCCTGAATGGCGAGTCACGTGACTAGGGCTGCAACTAATGATTATTTTCATTGTCGATTAATCTGTCGATTATTTTCCCGATTAATCGATCAGTTGTTTGGTCTATAAAATGTCAGAAAATGGTGAAAAATGTGGATCAGTGTTTCCCAAAGCCCAAGATGACGTCCTCAAATGTCTTGTTTTGTCCACAACCCAAAGATATTCAGTTTACTGTCATAGAGGAAAGAAACCAGAAAATATTGTAAATCAGAGAATTTTGACTTATAATTCTTAAAAAATTACTCAAACCGATTAATCGATTATCAAAATAGTTGGCAATTAATTTAATAGTTGACAACTAATCGATTAATCGATTAATCGTTGCAGCTCTACACGTGACCATGTGTATGTTTAAAAAAAAAAATGAATGCGTTTTTTGCTTCCGGAACCGAGAAACGGCCACGCCCATGTCTTCAGTCTCAACTCTATGGAGCGTTCTATCATCCTGCTGGCTGGAGAGTGGCTCTCTGCTGACATCTAGTGGTTTAAGTTGTCAACTGTCCCAAGTACTATTGATCATGAAAGACGCATGAAAGACACATTTAGAACAAATCAGTAATCAGTTAAAAAAAACAACTGAGTGGGCTCAGAGATGGAAGACTTCCCAGCAGTGAAACAGGCCTACATGGACATGATTGGACACTGTAGACCCACTGTAACTTCTCTTCTCTTACGTCATTAAAGGATCTTTGTAAATCAACTGGTGAGCAAAGGCAGGAGTCAGTACAACTTCAAAATCCTTTTTTTAAATATAACATTGAGAGAATCCTGGTGAAGCCTCATCAGACCTGGGTTGCACTACAGGGCGATGGGATGATGAAGGTATTTTTGTAGCAAAACTACAGTGGAGAAGGATTGCAATTATCTGTAAGTCTGTACTCGTTGGTTTTTGTAACATATACAAGTTTTTTAAAAACAGGTTTAGGCCTATATCACCTGGCGGTCTTACCAGAGACGTTCTGCATTCAAATGCATATTCACATCATCCATTGTCTCACATACAGCCCGTGGATGATGGAGCTAAAAATGCTATAGGCCTTTAATTACAAATATAGCCTGCTCTATCGCACCCTTCATATTCAATTTGTGTGCGATTTATATCTCCAAATGAAACTGGGCCCACAGTGAGGCAATGTGGATTCCTGTCATTAATATCTGTGGAGTCCTGCATGCATGTTCATGCCACACCACCAACTTCATATTCTAGCAGTTTACCAATAAACAGTCACTGATCCCAAGATCTAACCCACACTTTATGCTTTCACATACATTTCTACACACTTGTTTTAACTTTGATGAAACAGATTGATTTGCAAAGAACTCGGATAAAAAAAATCCTGAATAAATGTATTTTGAATAAATTCATAGCACAACGTGCAAAAAGTCAAGGGGGGTGAATACTTTTGCAAGGCGCTGCAATTCACTGATTGGTAAACTCTAATACAGGTAGAGAGGTGAAAGCATGTATAGAGAAAACCAAAGGGGCTTAAAGTTGAACCCTGGGGATCCCACAAGATATACAGGCATGTTGGTATAAAGACGGAGGTATATATTGGATGGATGGATAGATAGATAGATAGATAGATAGATAGATAGATAGATACTTTATTGTCCTACAAGAGGAAATTTGCTTCCACTTTATACACAGCCTCACATACATGTACCCACATACCCACCACACAATATTCATACCAACAGGAAGACAACAATACATTCACAATACATTGGCACAAGACATTCAATCAATGCATTGAATTCAGAGCTTCAATGGCAGAGGGGACAAAGCTCATTTTAAAATGGGCCCGTCTCCAGGTGAGGGACCTGTACCTGCGACCACATCGAAGCAATGTGAAGAAAGGAGTAAGGGGGTGAGTGGGGTCCTGGGTTGTGGTTCGTGCTCTGCGTGTCATGGCTTTGTTATTGAGGTCTGAGAGATTGGGGGTGGGAAGGCCAATGATCTTGGATGCATTGTGTGAGGTATACTCTAACTCAGTGGTTCTCAACGTGGGGTCCGGGGACCACCAGGGGTCCTTGAGGGGGTTCCAGGGGGTCCCCAGTAAATTGATGAATTGTTAAACATCACCATTATTTAATTTACAAGATGTTAATGCAATTATAGAATGTAGAAGAATGACTATTTTAATCATAGTTTCACTGTTATCTCTCTACCTAAAATACAAATAGTTATGGAATTCTGGACAAAATCATATCCAACAATAAAAATATTCTCAGATTTGGTTCCGAGAGACAAAATCTCATCAAATGGGGGTCCGTGGCTCTAATGCGTACTAAATTAGGGGTTATGGGGATTATGAAAAAGGTTGAGAATCACTGCTCTAACTGTCGGAGTCTCTGGCTGGACCTCCATGTGACTGTGATCCTTGCTGAGACGACCACCATCTTGTTTGGCTGTCTGCTTGTGCTGTACAGCAGCCATATCTGGCAGGCGGCGTCTTACGGCCCCCCCACTACTCAGGCAGGGCAGCCCACACACATTGGCCAGATGGTGGCGCTGTAACAAGCAACTTTACGTTTTGGCCAATAACTTCTGAACCGTGTGTCGTAGACTGATGACAAGGAGCTCATTCTTTGACAGGTTAAGATGAAGGTGGCGTTCCTTCATCCATGCCGAGATATCGGTGAGGCATGAGGCCGATATCTGTACGGAGACTGTGGGGTCTTCTGGTGGGAAATCAAACCAGAGGACAGCAGATCCTGAGAAGACAAGCTCAGCGAGGATTTATTTATTATTATTATTTATTCTTTTTTTAAATTATAATTATTATTATTTTTGTTGATTTGTGAATGTTCCCTTGTCTTATCGACTGTCTCTTTTTGATGATGTCAGAGCTGATTGGCGGGAAGAGAAGTATCTGGCAGAGGAGGAGAGGAATGTCGTCGGCCATTTTGTCTCAGTTCAGGACAGCTGGCAAGATGAATTCTTCAGAAAAGGTGAGCAAAAATATCACTGTTGTAACATTGATGTTAATGTGTTGGTAACATTAGTCTATTAGTCTGTCTATTTATAACTTAATGTTAAGGTGTGGGTAGTAATTAAGTGTTAAACCTGTCTCTCTGTCCTGATCTCTTTCTTCTATCTCTCTTTCTCTATGAAACAGAGACACACCGACAGACCCAAACGTCACCGCTGTCAGCAGTGTGACAAAGCATTCACGACACCTAAAAGCTTAGAGATTCATCAGAGAGTTCATACAGGGGAGAAACCTTACTCCTGTCAGCAGTGTGACAAAGCATTCACAACACATCAAAAGTTAGAGATTCATCAGAGAGTTCATACAGGGGAGAAACCTTACTCCTGTCAGCAGTGTGGGAAATCTTTCAGTCAGTCAGCTAACCTAAGAGGACACCAGCGTATTCACACTGGAGAGAAACCATACAGGTGTGACCAATGTGGGAAGAGTTTCAGTCAGTCGGGTACATACAGGCAACACCAGCGTATTCACACTGGAGAGAAACCATACCACTGTGACCAATGTGGGAAGAGTTTCAGTATGATGGGTCCATACAGGAAACACCAGCGTATTCACACTGGAGAGAAACCATACTGGTGTGACCAATGTGGAATGAGTTTCCGTCTTTCAGACACATGCAAGGAACACCAGCGTATCCACACTGGGGAGAAACCATACCACTGTGACCAATGTGGGATGAGTTTCAAATATTCTCATGCATACAGGCGACACCAGCGTGTCCACACTGGGGAGAAACCATACTGGTGTGACCGGTGTAAGAAAAACTTCTCTCGCTCATCTTCTTTGAAGACACACCGGTGCATCTGAACTGCTGCAGAGCGTCTCCACTGTCTGCAGGAGGGAGGAGGATCAGACATTTTTCTCGATTCTCTTTCAGTTGGATGTATTGGAAGTAGCAGTGATCCAGTATGTTGTATTTTTCTTTAATGAGGTCAAAGGTCATGAGCAAGTCCTCATTGAATAAATGTTCTAAGCTGGTTATTTCTTTTAGCTCCCTTGTCTGGAAAATAAAAGTTTTTCTCTTTATTAGGAACATGGTGTTGTGCCACATTGGGGTAAGAACAGAGGGTGAAACGTTATGGTGGAGGATTTCATTTGATTTCCACCAGGCAGTTAGTGTGGTGTTGATAGTTTCTTTTGAAGCAATTGTGAGTTTTTATGGTTTTGTTGAAGAATGAAATGTCTTTGATGGGCAGTTCTTGAGTTGTAGTTTGTTAAAAAACGACAAAGGTAAAAAGTTCCAGACCTCTCCATCCCAGTTGAGTTTGGTTAGAGGCAGAATCTCAGATTTTGACCAATTGATGGAGTACACTATTAATAAAGTTCAAGTGGCAGATTATTTTCTTTTTGTTTCATGCTTTACTGGTAATCATTGATTGATGATTGATGGAGTAGCCAGATACCAGAGGGAGGATGAGGGGTTTGTTATGTACAATAAAATGTCATCGGCATACAAACTGATTTTATGATCGTATGCTTTGGTTTTGATGCCTGATATGCTGTTACTGTGTCTGATAGAGGCAGCCAGGGGGAAACAAAAGGCACAAATAACAGTGGCAGTAACAGTCATCCTTGCCTCGTACCTCATGAGTGAAATGGTTTGGATGTGTGTCTGCTCGTCTATAGAAGCAGTTGGTGAGTTGTAGATTATTTTTATCCAGTTAATGAAGTATGAACCGATTCCAACATGATGAAGAGATTCCAACATGATGAAGAATGATGAATTACAGATGCTATAAAGAATGGCTGGTGTTGTTATAGAAGTTTGGTCCGTATGTACAAGTGATGGAATTACAGATTCCAGTCTCATCGACAAAGCTCTGCTTTTCATTTTTAGGTCTGAGTTTATTAATGACAAGTGGCAGTAACTGGAGGATTGCATTTACTTTATCCCATGTAAATATTTACTTTATTTGGTTTCAGATGAAGTGTGATGAGGGCGGTGTTTATGTGATCATATAATTCAAACAGAATATTAATGAAAATGTTTGTTCTTTGTTTCTTTTTTTTCTTTTTTTTACATCTTCATAACATTTGGACAATGCTGTTTCATATGAAAAATCATCTTCATTTCTATATTCATTATTTTTAAACAATTTTGAAGTTGTGACATCCATGTTCATGAAACTGTTAATAGACCATACTTTTTTTACATTAATTATCAAATGCATTTGTTTTAGAAGATGCTGTTTTTTATGTGTGCTTTTTAAATAATCTTTATTTGTATTTTCATTATTTATTCTTTTAAGTTTAAGCTTAATCTGTAGTCATGAAACTTAAAACAGGCTATGTCAATAAATTCCATTGTTGCTTCATTTCTTTTTGTTATTAAAGCTACAGTGACATACACAAGAGTTACATTACACACACACACACACACACACACACACAATCTAGCCCCTCCTCCACTATGTGAACATGTCACTTTTTCAACACTAAAGCCTCTAGAACTTCCTCAACTCCCTTTTTCTGTTACAGGCACTAAACAATGGAACACACTTCCAGCTGATATTAAGAGCTGCAGTTCCTTTAGCAGTTTTAAAACCAAGAAAATCTGGCTTAAAGCTAAACAAACAGGCAGCCACTAATTTGCAGAGTGTAACTGAGTTAAGTTTTTAAAGTACATGCACTTTGCACTGCCAAGGGACTGCAGATGAAAATTAGCTCAAAGCTAAATCTGGTACAATACATCAAATGGTAACATTTATATCTAACATTGTGCTCGGTCCCTTGCAAATAAAGTAATCAAATAAATAAATAAATAGTGCTGCATGGGTAAACAAACTTAAAGAGGTCAAAACTCCAGCAACACTTGTAGTATATAGAACAACTTTATTGTTAGACCAACGCGTTTCGGCTTGTGGCCTTCACAAGCCGAAACGCGTTGGTCTAACAATAAAGTTGTTCTACACAGAACAGAATGACACTTAATGACGTAAACATTCATAAAGTTTAATTCATGTTCATGTCAGTTATCATGACATAGACAATTACACAATCTGCCTACTCTCTCCTTAAAAATATCACAAGAATGAAAGAATTGATGTCTAAGCAGAACCTTGAAAAACTTCATGCATTTATTTTTAGTAAGCTTGACTACTGTAACAGAGTCTTTACTGGTCTCTCTAAAAAAGCTCTTAGAGAACTGCAGCTCATCCAGAATGCTGCTGCCAGGTTCAGACCAGGACTGAGAACCTGGACCACATCAGTCCAGTGCTGAGATCACTGCACTGGCTTCCTGTGTGCCAAAGAACTGAGTTTAAAATTCTGTTGCATGTTTATAAAGCACTAAATGGTTTAGGACCAAAATACATTTCTGATCTACTTCAGACCCCTCAGGTCTTCAGGTGCTGGTCTGCTTACTGTTCCAGGGTCAGATCAAAGCATGGAGAAGCAGCTTTTAGTCTTTATGCTCCTCAGGCCTGGAACAAACTTCCAGAACTGATCTGAGGTCTGCCTCCACTTTACACTCTTTTAAATCAGAGCTTAAACTCTTCTGTTTGCCAGGGCTTTTTAAGAAATTTAGGGCATCACTCATCTGCTCTGTAATACTTATTTTAATTAATGCATGTTCACTTTTCTTTATATTTTGATCTTTTTTAATCCTCTTACACTGTCTTTTTACCTATATCTTTATTTTTCTTTTATTTATGTAAAGCACTTTGAAATGCCGTTGTGTGTGAAATGTGCTGTATGAATAAACTTGCCTTGCCTGGTGAAAAAGCTTCGACTCAAGCTGGGTTTTTACTTTAGACATAAATCCTGTTGTTTTTCCTTTAGCTTGTCTCAGATACTTGGGCTGTTGAGGTGAAATCCACTTCTTGTCAGGAGAAACCATACAGCTGAAACAGCCTACAGTGTCACATTTTATGTTCATATAAAATCGTCATTAGACCATTTTAAACCAGCCTGGCTGGACTCAGTGACGTCACCGCTATGATGACGCTCCGTTCGGCACTTCGGCTCTGGCTGTTCGCGCAATGCATCATGGGTGCGTTTAGTATCGCGCGGGGAAAGCAACATGGCGGCCTACTGTTGACGGGAGAACAACAAAGAGAGAAAAGAAGTTTCCTCTCGGTCTTCCTGGTCTTCCTGAGTCTAGTAGTTCCTGATAGCAGTCCGGGTTCAAAGCTGTAAAGCTGTAAGCAGCCTAGCCGTTTAAAGTCAGCGGGTTTCTTCCAGATCCTCGGTGCTAACTTTGTGCTGTCTTAGCTCGGATGTGTTATGCTAGGCTACTACTGTGTTAGTCCTACGGTAGATGTGCACGGTTGTGCTCGTCGTAGCGCCGCGGAGAGCGTCCGGTAACTCCGACCAGAAGACTCCAGGTCAGATAGAGGCCTTGGCGACCAGGGAAAAGCCTTTGTCTTCCTCTGATGAAGAAGCAGCTCAGGCTCACGGCCCTCGGACTGCTTCAGGTAGGAGCAAAGGCGCAGAAAGGAGTTTGAGATTGGAGGACAAATATTGTATTGAGTGTGTGTAAGAGAGAGAGAGAGGGGGGGAGGGGGGTCATAGGGAAATCTGATCAGATCGTGAACCAGCCTCTTCCTTTTCCTTGGTCCTACTGACCAGTACAGGTGCGGTATGGTATTTCTGTACTGGAAACACACCAGTGTCTGTCCCATTAAATAAGTGAAGATATGTAATGTAGCGTTCTATCATCCTGCTGGCTGGAGAGTGGCTCTCTGCTGACATCTAGTGGTTTAATTGTCAACTGTCCCAAATATCCAAGTACGGAAAAAATAGAGTGGGTTCAAAGATGGAAGACTTCCCAGCAGTGAAACAGACCTACATGGACATGATTTAAACACTGTAGGCCCACTTTTAACTTTCTGTAGGTTTTTCTCCTCTTTCTTCTTTAAATGATCTGTGCAAATCAACACTATACAGTGTTTCTATCAGTCCACACCCATCAGAGTTAATTTAACACTTTAGATTAGTTTGACCAGCGATATCAGCTGTATCGTATGTATATCGCAATGTGTAATACTTGGCCACATGGTCCAAAGTAACAGGGGGCAGCATTTCACCTCCTACCGCCCTCCTCCTCCTCCTCCTCCATGGGAAAACAACGCACTGCACTTTTCTTTTCTTTTAGCTAAATTGAGAATTCAAATTGGCCTGACATGGTTTGAAAGCTACTGGCAGGCTGGGGTACATCACCCAAATCTGTATTAATCACGTTAGTAACGTTAGCTCAAATGCTAACAGTTTTATGCATGTGAATGGAGAATGCTAAAACAATTAGCGCCATATTCCGGGAGGTATAGTTAAATAAAAACACAGATTTAGGTGGTCTAACCTAGTTTGTTAGTGGATTATTCAAGCTTTCTAACCAAGTAGGGGCCATTTGGTAGTTTATTCCAGTGGTTCTCAACGTGGGGTCCGGGGACCACCAGGGCTCCTTGAGGGCATCCCAGGGGTCCCCAGCAAATTGATGAATCGTTAAACTTCATTATTTCATTTACAAGAACAATTATAGAATGTGAAGAATGGCTGTTTTGATCGTTTCTCTGTTATCTCTCTACCTACAATACAGATAGTCATGGAGTTCTGGACAAAATCATTTCTAACAATAAAAATATTCTCAGATTTGGGTCCAAGAGACAAAATCAAATGGGGGTCCATGGCCCTAATGTGTACTACATTAGGGGTCCTTGATATGAAAAAGGTTGAGAACCACTGGTTTATTCCATGGCAGCAAAACATCCTCCTCGGGGCAACTCTACTTCTTCTTCCTCTCATGTTGGACTGAGGGCAGACTGGACGCTACAGTGACTCACTATCGCCTCTTGAGGTACAAGTGGTATTACAAGACAGGACGGGCCGGGGCTAGCTGGTTAGCACGCTCACTTCAGTAGATATCTCTGCAACACGATACATAGACGTCTTTGACATGACGTCAAAACTGATATTTCTTCACATTCTGTTGATAATTTTAGTTCATTTTTGAATGTTTTAAACTAGAATTCTGGCGAAATCTTACACATTGTTCCTTTAAACCTCCGGCTGTTGGCTGATGGAGCAAAGCTGAAAACAGTTTTTTAAACCTGCAGTAAGCGATTTCAGACCTTCTAACCAGTCCTGAAGCTACTGTGTGCTGTGTGGAGATTTCCTTGAGACATAATGATATAAAACAATATCCAGCTGTGTTGCTGTTTTCTCCTCTTTTCTAAAGCTTGTTGTCAAAACTCGGACCGACACAAAGATCTTCCCGCTCCATTCAGCAGCTTTTCATTTTTTTTAAACCATCTTCTCTCCTCCCTCGCTGTTTAAAAGCGGCGTTCTCCCTCTCCCATTCCTGAAAACAATTCTTGTAATGGCAGAGAACATTTAACTTAGTTGACTTGTCGTAAGATTCTCAGGTTTGCGTTGATACACACTGACCTCTAGTGGTGAGTTTCAGAAGTGGTGATGCAGGGTTTTTTGTTCAGTTCTCTGAGGAAATGCCTTGAGGAACAGTTACTGTCTTTTACAATGTTGCCCTGGACACTATTTGTCTGTAAGTACACCTGTATGTTATATTCTACCGTGTATCGACTGTTTTAAAGGAGGAGGAGTAAGTCATCTCTTACAACTAGTTTATATTGTTACCATGTGGTTTAAGCTAATGCTATCACTGGCCTTGCTAGTTTGAGAGTTGTTTGTTGCTTTGCATTCGTGTTTTGTGTTTGCATCGAATTGAACTGGATTTGTCTGTTGGGTAAACATTGGGTGTTTTGGGTACTTTGCTGAGGAATTCATTATATTTCCTAGAGTGGTGCAGCCTAGTGTTAAGACACAACTGG
Organism: Centroberyx affinis; assembly: GCF_046629955.1. Taxonomy (NCBI): domain Eukaryota; kingdom Metazoa; phylum Chordata; class Actinopteri; order Beryciformes; family Berycidae; genus Centroberyx; species Centroberyx affinis. The sequence continues at coordinate 72,021 of NW_027280729.1, forward strand.
TAGAATTGTTTTGTTTGAATAGACATGGTCTGTACTTGGCCTCAACTGTGCATAAGATTTCTGTATCCAAGCGGCATTTGAAGCTCGGGCTGGGCGATAAATCAATATTATCGTTTATCGTCTTTCAGTGGAATCATATCGTGATGATATGAAGATATTTTGACATCGTGACACATTTCTGCTGTCTGAACTGATGATGACAAGCAAATTTTACTTAAAAACTGATAAAATGAGGTCTGGTAGGAATATTATTTGAATATTTCTGTCACACCTAACATCACCATTCGGTTCAATGAGATGAACATTCATCTGATTATTTAACGTGATTTTGCATACATGAACCATATCGTGATATATATTGATATCGAGAAAAATTATTATGATTACCGTGATATTGATTTCACCCGTATCGCCCAGCTCTATTTTAAGCTGCTGCACCTGGTCTGTTCTTGTTCCGCCGCGGTCAGTGAACACAACTATTTAGTTTTGCTTAGTTTTCCATTTTATTTTATCTTAGCTGGTCAAATAGACTAGGTGTAGCCGTGTAGGCTAGTGGTTGCTGGTCTGACACTGAAGATTTTTTCCCCCTTGATTCCATGATTAGTTATAATAATCAAATGCTGCTTCAGTCATTCTTTCCCCACTGTGAAGATTTGGTGTTTGCTTAAAATTGTCAAGCGGGTCTGATGTTGTGCAAATCATCATTTTGTTCAATTAAAACATGTGCACTTTTTTTTTTTGTTAAACTTAAATTAAGGCTATGTGCAGTTTATTACATCACGCACAGTGCACAGGAGAAAAAAAGACAAAAGACACACGCTGCAGAATAAATGATGAAAATCAATTAAAACAAAGTTTCTTTTTAAAATATTTTTTTGCATGTGTAGTTGTTTTTGAGTCTCATATTTGCCCGCCTGTTACTGATATTCATGTTAGGCTTCCTTCAGTGATGTTTGTATCAGTTTACCTGCAGCCTACAGCATGGTCACTGTCCGTTTGTTGGGATGTTGTGGAATATTCCAGAAGGCTTCTCTGCTTGAGAAGGAAGCCGGTCGGCCCCCGGGTGAGGATGGAGGCTTTTTAGTTGTGCAGAAATGTATTGAGTGTGCTGTGGGATAAGGCTTAGGGTTAGATCCGCCTATCCGAACCCGACCGTTCGTTCTCAATATTATCTTCGATCGACCCTAACCTGCCCCACTCCCGGATAAACCCGTGGGACCCGGCTCTTGGTCCCGCCCCTGCTTCATCCTCATTGGTTGGTAGAACTCTGAAGTGACATTGATGAGCGGTGCGCTTCAGACAAAGTTGAAATAGTTTGAACTTGATCTTTCAAAAAGAGGCGAGGTACCTGTTTTGGGTCATAAGAGCTGAAAGTGTAACTTTTCCATAGGAAATCATGAAGAAACAGGTCCACAGGTCCACAGGTCCACAGGTCCACAGGTTCACAGGTCCACAGGTCCACAGGTCCACAGGTCCACAGGTCCACAGGTCCACAGGTTCACAGGTCCACAGGTCCACAGGTTCACAGGTCCACAGGTCCACAGGTCCACAGGTCCACAGGGTCCACAGGGTCCACAGGTCCACAGGTCCACAGGTCCACAGGTCCACAGGTCCACAGGTCCACAGGTTCACAGGTCCACAGGTCCACAGGTCCACAGGTCCACAGGTCCACAGGTCCACAGGTTCACAGGTCCACAGGTCCACAGGTCCACAGGTCCACAGGTCCACAGGTCCACAGGTCCACAGGTTCACAGGTTCACAGGTTCACAGGTCTTTGGTGTAACCGAACTTTGTTCCAAGGCTTTCTCTCCACTGTGTGGAGTTACTCACTTAGCCAACCAATGATTGAGCCCTAAACTGAAGTGAGAGAGATTTCTTACTGTGGCATTTTAGTGAGTTGTACGCTGAAGTATACAAATTTGATCAATGAAGAGAAATAAGGGAATGGTCATGTTTATGAGTGCTGCTCTATGTGAGGCAGATCTGTGATCTGTGGTTTAAAACCCGGGAGATAAAACGGACAAATTGTCGACGCCTCCGAGAGCGCGGTGTCCGAGCTCACAGGCCGAGCTCTTCTGGAAGCGTCCCAGGATCCTCAGAGGCAAATCAACAGACTGATGAGGAGTATTCCCCAGAAGAGAGAACGCTCCGCTTCAGGCAGACGGTGTCACACCAGGACCTGAGTTCGGATGCTTAGTTTTTTGGCAGGTTGCTGCAATATCTTCTGTTTTCTTTCAATAAAAGTAGGCCTGCAACTAACGATTATTTTCATTGTCGATTAATCTGTTGATTATTTTCTCGATTAATCGATTAGTTTGATCTATAAAATGTCAGAAAATGGTGAAAAATGTGGATCAGTGTTTCCCAAAGCCCAAGATGACGTCCTCAAATGTCTTGTTTTGTCCACAACCCAAAGATATTCAGTTTACTGTCATAGAGGAGGAAAGAAACCAGAAAATATTCACATTTAAGAAGCTGGAAGCAGAGAATTTTGACTTATTTTTCTTAAAAAATTACTCAAACCGATTAATCGATTATCAAAATAGTTGGCGATTGCTTTAATAGTTGACGACTAATCGATTAATCGATTAATCGTTGCAGCTCTGAATAAAAGAAACGTTGACCTGTACATTTTACCTTTCGTTGTTACAAACCTTTACACAAAACAAAAGCTTTCGTACAAACAGCTGTATTTGTCACAATATCATTGTGCAGTTTTAATGTTACTTAGTATATTTCCTCAATAGGTTTAAGTCTTCATAGAACTGATTGGATCCTACAATCACAACTTTATTATTATTTGCTTTTTTTGTGGGGGTTCCCTGTTTTACCGACTGTCTCTTTTTGATGATGTCAGCGCTGATCGGCAGGAAGAGAAGAATCTGGCGGAGGAGGAGGAGGGGAACGTTGTCGGCCATTTTGTCTCAGTTCATCACAGCTGTGTTGAATTTGTCGGTGGCCACTAAGGAGGAAAGATGAATTCTTCAGAAGAGGTGAGAAAAAATATCTGCTGGGAACTTTAACCTGTTAGCTTCTCTTTCTATATCTTAATGTGATATTTGACAATACATATTATGCTCTCTCTCAATTCAATTCAATGAGCTTTATTGGCATGAAGTACTGATCAGTATGTATTGCCAAAGCTTCGATTAGATTAATGATAGTAAAAATAATAATCTCTCTCTCTCTCTCTCTCTCTTTCTCTCTCTCTCTCTCCTCAGCCCAGTACATCAGCTGCTACTGTTGTCCAGGTCTGGATGAAATTAAAATGCTATGACATCACAGTGAACATATGACTCAATATATTTATTGTTATGTGGAATATGTTATGACAGTACATATCATATGATACTACACAGTAGGGATTTCACGACACCAGAAATTTGGTAGTCGATACCATTGAAATTCCACGATTCTCGATACCCAATTCAATACCACGGTAATAAATAAATAAATAAATCCCATGTACTTCAACATACACTCCTTTATTTAAGAAAACTTTGAACATTACAAAAAGCAACAACAGTGGCATGTAGCCTTCAAGTAATAAATAACAATAAACAACTATTAACATTACAAAAAAATGAAAAAAGCCTTAATATTTATTTGCTGACTTTGCTCCTGTCTCTCCTGCTGACTTCCTCCTCTGACTGATACTGTGAAAAGAAAATTAGGAGATTTCAGTTATCAAGTTTAGCTCAAAGGAAACAGCAGAGGCTGCACACACACACACACACACACGCACACACACACACACACACACACACACACACACACACACACACACGCACGCACGCACACACACACACACACACACCTCTATATACTCAGTGTGCAGGCAGTAGTTTAAATTGACTAACATGGTGACAGACCATTAGTGTGGAAATATTTATTTAAAATATTATACATTATATTTTGATGACAGACTGAACGGTAATGACTGTTGCCGACTGTGAGCTATCGCTACGTTAGCCTAAACAAGATAGCGTTAGCCTTAGCGTTTAGCCGTTGTAAACGTCTACAGATGCCAGCTGTTGCAAACAAAAATAACGGTAACATCTCAGGATAAGAACATTTTGACGATATGTCGAAACTCACCTTGAATCCTTTGTATAAATCTGGATGCCCGTCTGTCTTTGAGCTGCTTTCGTCGCGGCTGCACTTGTAGCGGTTGCACATGTCGTTTTTATTCTCCCGTGTCGGTAGGCGTTCCTTCTTCTTCTTCTTCCTTTTGCGGTTAACGTCAGACTGGAACACCTGTAGTCATACAGTATATTCTGCCCCCGTCAGTTCTGGAAGAATCACATCTCCAGTACCTACGATACTGTAGAAAAACAAGTACTGTAACGTTTTCATAATTTTAGCATCGACTTGGTACCGAAGTATCGGTTCTTGTGACATCCCTACTAGACAGTACAAACCACAGGATATACTGTATATGTTGTGTCTGTCAGATATGATGTGGTTTCATAGCTGATTATGTCAACAGTAGTAATAAAATGTTAAAACTACTAGCTAGCTCCACTACGCCCCCCCCGACTCACTCACACTCACTCACTCTCTGCCTGTCTCTCTGTCCTGATCTTTCTTTCTCTTTCTTTATATCTTTCTCTATGGAAACAGAGAGACGCCAACGGACCCAAACTTCACCGCTGTCAGCAGTGTGACAAAGCCTTCGCGAAAGGTCACAACCTGAAGAGACATCAGAGCGTTCACACCGGAGAGAAACCTTACTCCTGTCAGCAGTGTGGTAAATCTTTCAGTCAGTCCGCTTATCTCACAAAACACCAGCGCATTCACACCGGAGAGAAACCATACTTCTGTGAACAATGCGGGAACAGTTTCAGTCGTTCGAGTACATACAGCGAACACCAGCGTATCCACACCGGGGAGAAACCTTACCGCTGTGACCAGTGCGGAAGGAGTTTCAGGCAGTTGAGCGCATACAGGATTCACCGGCGTCTCCACACTGGGGAGAAACCTTACCACTGTGACCAATGCGGGAAGAGTTTCTGTCAGTTAAGTGGATACAGTCAGCACCAGCGTACGCACAGTGGGGAGAAACCATACTGGTGTGACCAGTGTAAGAAACACTTTTCTCGGTCGGCTCACTTGAAGATCCACCGCTGCATCTGAACTGCTGCCTCCTCTGTCTGCAGGAGGAACAAACTTCTCTCTGTCCAACTAACGCAGGAAGCTCAAGGGTTCAGGTCACAGCACCAAACCTGGACTTTAAATTACAGCTGGGTTTACTCTGTAGGAGAGACTAGGATGAACGCTCGAATGAAAAAGTTTATTCATGACATGAAACGAGGTGTAAACTTTGGCGTAAGCTCCATGCAGGAACTCCTCCCATTCGTGAAGTTAGGAGAACATCCGGGATAGACGTAGGAATCAGGACGTTCCCCCTGGGGAGTTCCTCTGGAGCCTGGTGGTGATGAGGAGGAGGAGGAGGGATGAAGATAAGCACAGAGACTGGAATGACAGCAGCATACGGCTCAGATCTGAGAGAAGGACAACAGATAGAAGGTGACGTGTGTATACTCCTGTCACTTAAGACGATTGGCTCTTTGAAAAAGAGAGGGAAGTGACGGCTAACTCTGATTGGTTCTCTGGAAAAAGAGGGAAAGTGTTCACCAACTCTGATTGGGTAAAGGGAAAGCATGAATGAATGATAAGTAGTCTTCCTGATTTAAATGACGTAATACTTCACAAGTGAGGAGCTAGTTTCCAAAAAAGGCAAATAGAGCTGCAACGATTAATCGATTAGTTGTCAACTATTAAATTAATCGC